>NW_017307401.1:505493-523241 GCF_000935625.1 Nanorana parkeri | reverse complement strand
TATCTGTGTAGGAGGGGGGGGGGGGGGGGGGGGGGGGGGGGGATAGAATTGTTACCAGATGCATGCTGACACTGCCACATTTGGCCTGGGCCTCTAGGCATCATTGATCTTAAGACAAAGGTTAAAGTAACACAATTCTGGTGTAACTGTTGGGATTAGTGTTACAATGCAATACAAATGCACTCCCATGTGAAGCAATGCTTTGCTGTATACTGTGCTGCTTTCTGCTATAGTCGGACATAATATACACCATGGCGATAAATGTATGTGGACACACCTCAGAAGTTCAGGTGTTACAGTGAAGGGAACTGTTAATGCTGCAACTTATAAAGACTTAAACAACTGTATGTTTTCAGTCTTTTTTTAATTTTATTTTAAGCATGTTGTTTTTATTGGATTTACAAGGGATGTACATCAAGAGTGATTACAAAGGTATAGGGGGATACAATCCCGCATTGCTGGAAGTACATGTTAATCACACGGCCTGATACATAAAGTCAGATCGTTCAAACATATATGAAATAGCATATCAGGTGTACATGACTGATCCTTGTTTATAGCCACGATTATAAATGCAGACATACAGTTAACATCTTATTAACAGAACATATCAAAGAAAAACAAGTCAACACTGCACGGAGTATGAATAAATGTGTCCATTAACATTGCTAGAACCATCAGTTGCAGATATGTCAGTAATCGGAGTCTACTTTATTAATGAGGGACAGGTCGAATGTCAAGGGGTGCCTTTTAAGTATGCTAAGGAGACAGTCTAAACATGAGGCAGGAGGACATCATGGAAGTATATTGCCTGTCTGGCCTCTTAGGTGTCCCATGTTTTCAGTCTTGTAGCTTGGGCAAGTTCGGGCAAGTCCTATTTCTGTCCCAGCATAACTGTGTCCTTGTGTACAAAGCCAGCTACAAGTTTGGTGTGGAGGAACTTATCTCTACTGAACACCTTTGGCATGAGCTGAGGCACCAATTGCGAGCCAGGTCTTCTTGTCCAACCTCACAAATTTGGCAAAGGCCTATTTTTGTTCCAGCATTAATGTGTCTGCGCACATATCCAGCTCCAAGTTTGGTATGGAGGAACTCATCCCTATTAAACACTTTTGAGATGAACTGGAACAATTATGAGCCAGAACTTCTCATCCAACATCACTACCTGATCTCATAAATTCCCAGACATAATCCAAAATGTTATGGAAAGCCTTTACAAGAGTGGAGTCTTATAGCTTTTATGGTGGCCCAACTTCACATTAATGTCCAGACGCTTGTAGCCAGGTTTTGTTAGGTGCCCAAAACTGTTCATATAATTCATTGTCTACAGTAGCCTGATTTAAGTGATACAATCTATTTCTGCATTGTTTTAGCTGTGGTCTCGAGCTACAATATCAAAGTTAATTGTTTAAGGATGAGCCCAAAACGTGACTATCCCTTTCCCGGTATAAATCTATTTTGCTCAGAGTATGCATCTTGCAGGTGGAGAGGCAGTAACATCTGAGCCGGTTGCTCATTACCTGGTTGTCTCTTACTGAACACCAGTTAGTACAGGTCTGCTGGTGCAATTTATCAGGAAGAGCAGAGCGGAATCTGCTGGCACTTTATAATAATAATTGGAGCAGACATGTTTTCAGTCTCAATATTGTTCTGGGAATTGCTGTGCTGAATGTGCTTTTGTTTAAAGGTTGAATCTCAGAGCAAGTTTTTTTTTTGGTCTTGTATCCGTTACCTATCACGAAACACACACACTATATATACACTGATATATATCTATATATAGATAGATAGGATGTGTTATTTATATTTTTTTTTTTGTTCGTGTTTTTTGGATTTTGTACATTTACTTGCTTGTCTTCGGAAATACAGTTACAGATTAATGGTCTAAACCTGTGGTTCTCAGCCTCTGTAACCTCAGGACCCACATTTGTCCTTGGTCGTTAAGTCACGACCCAAGTCGCACTGCAATGGAATGCACAGCATTAGGGTACCATGTGTTCTGGTGCGGGTGTACGAACTGGGGGTGGGAGGTGCGTTTTAGGGTACCATTCAAAAGAATGGCAACGCAACACACCTCCCACACCAGAATGCACGGTAGGTGTGATTGCGTGGTACAGTGCGTTACTCACACTGCACTATGCTGTTAACGCACTGTACAAGTGTGAACGGGCCCTTAAAAACACTGACATACACACACTCACAGACATTCTCACTCTCCCTACCTTATAAGAACTGAAGTCCAGTGTGGGCTGCTGTGCTGTGAAAGGGTTCCATCCATATGTGCATTGCTTGTACAGCTCCCTTGCGTGGCCTGTAGAGGTGCCGGGACCCAGAATGTGATGTCACTCCGGTCCAAGCACCACTATAGCAGCAAACAGCGCTTGATGTGAACAAGGCCATAGAAATTGATGGGATCTTTTTTTAGGTAGATTTTTTGAACGTTTTTTAGGGCAGAATGTTTGTTTTATATCAATATTGCATTTTCCTAGCTCCAACACCCCCATGAAAGCGTTTTATTGCCTGTTGATCCTGCCAGTAGGTCTTTTCTTTTAACAGTGACAATGCTGTTTGCAGTAAAATCAAGCAGCAGTGTTGTCGCCATGGGGTCAGAGTAGTCTTAGGGTGCCCCCACACCTTACGATAATCGCGGGAAATCCCGCGATTGTACGATTATCGTAAGGTGTGTGGAAGCCGTGCGCCCTCTACTACGGTAAGGTCGCACGACTTTAAACTTACGGACATGTTCGAAAACCCGCCGAACATCGTACGATGTTCGGCGGGTTTGTGGCATGTCCGTACGATAACAGCCGTACGGGCCGGTGTGCGCAAGCACACACTGCCCGTTCGGTATTGCGGTCATCGGAAGCCCGCCCCTCAGGGGGCGTGGCTTGCGATCATCGCAAGTATGATCTGCCTATGCAAGATAGGCAGATCGTACGTTTTTTTAAAGTACCTTACAACCATCGCAAAGACAAAAGTCTTGCGATGGTTGTAAGGTGTGTGCCCAGCCTTAGATTGAGTTTAAAGTGAGCAAAAAACAAATGAAAGCCTTACTCCAGGCAATGACCGTTATGCGGTTAAAGCAACAATATTTTCTTAATCGTACAGTACAGGACACAGACTCTTTAGCCTTAACCCTGGGTTATACAGCCAACTTTAGGTGATTTGGACACTGGCAAATAAAACTGCAGGTCCTTAGAGATGGATGTCATTTCTGCTCTCAGAGAAGCAAACCACTTTCTTTTCTTATTTTGTGTCATTGTTCATTAGTACTATTCTAGACATTTTCAAATGTTTTCAGTCACAAAACTGTGTCTGCGCTGTCTCTGTTCCAATTGGGCCTACTCCACGTATACAGGTGTCACGTTCCTGACAGGAGACCGGTGGAAGAGGAGGCCTCTCTTGCGTCTTGCACCCCCTGGAGGTGGAGACAGAGTGTGGGAGGACAGCGAGACGCACGAGTGCCAATAGGGAGACCAGGCACCGTGTTGGAGATGTCCAGAAGTAGAGTAGCTGAGGTCAAAACTGGGCAGGCAGCATGGTGTCAGAATCGTGCGGCAGGAGCATGGTCGAGGAAGCCGAGGTCAGAACCAGCTGGGCAGCAAGGTACAAAAGAGACAGGCAAGAGAAGTCCAGGAAACAGGCCGAGGTCAAAGGGCAGGCAGCAAGACAGAGGAAGTTAAACAATCCAGATCCAGGTCAAAGAACCGGGGACCAGCCAATCCACAGGTAGCAGGTTCAGAGAACAAGCTGAAGACCATTAGCACTGATGCAAAAGGCAGGCCTGTTTATATAGGGCCATTCATTAAGGTGAGATGTCACTTCCTGTGCGTTGGACATTGCGCATCTTCCCGCGCACTTCTGGTTTGTGCGCCTGCACACTAGAGCATGTTTTTCGCGCATGCGTGGTTGCCATCTTTTCCTTACAACAAGCCATCTTGGAACACACACACACACACACACACCTCAGTACACCGTTCCTCTCAGCACAAACAATTTCTGGACATTGGAACTCCTGGTTGTTTGAATTGATTCTGTGATTCTCACAGAAGGCATAAGACCTAGTACTATTTTGGGGAATTGCTAAAATATAAGACCTAGTTATGACCATTCCCAGGGCCGGTGGTGGCATAAGGGGGAACTTGAAGAGCCACGGGAGGAGAGTATCATCGGGGCCAGCGCTAGAGGAAGCGAGGCGGCAGCGGAGGGAGCAGAGCCGCATAAGCCGATGCCTCCTCTATAGCGCCGGCTCCTGTCACAGGCAGAGTGATACCATATGCACTCCGACTGTAAGGAATTGATAGTGAAAGTGCGCTTCGCTCATTCTGGCCAGCGATTGGTTAGCAAATTGCTCTTGGGAAGGTACGGCACCCCTGATTGCCCTGATCACCATATTTTTGTACATGCATACATGTAGACTTTTCTACATGAATAAGTGTGGATTGTTGGACATTAAAAAAAAAAAAGACCTACCCCGAAAATAAGACCTAGTGTGTTTTTTTGAGCCAAAAAAATATAAGACAGTGTCTTATTTTCGGGGAAACACGGTATCTCCCTGACCTGCAGTACTGATGGTCTTGAGTACCCCTAGCAGAACAAATCCTCATATGGTGGATAATAGGGGAGGGGTAAATCGGCAGGCCCCGCTGGCTTACAATTAGCTAATCACTAGGGGGGAAGGATGGTGCAGTATTTCCTTTAAGGGTCCTGACACTGCTAGCCCATGGTGCAAAAACTGCAGTGTTTTGGATCACTTGGAGTATCGAGGCCTGATTTTGAATATAACCTGATTCAGGATCTTTCTTCCCCAAGACAATCTTGACTATCACATATTTGAACCCTTCAGTCCAAGAGCCTCCTCTCCATTTGCTTTTGCATTAGTATTCTGCGTCTGATGGTAGCCTCATTCAAGGCTGTAGAGCACGCCCAGTTTAATTCCATTGTTATAATTCAACATTCTGGCTGTGTGGGACAAACAGACTCAGTCTCCGATTCATCTTATGCACCTGACCAGCTATGCAAAACTCTGACATGATTGAGTTCTGATCTGGCACTGAAATTAGGGAAATAATTTCTCCCAATGACTTGGAAGGTTCTCTTGATGAATGCCAGCTTGTTGGGTTGGGAAGGTGGGTACCCTCTCAATACATGGACTTGGTCATTGGAAAAAGCTTGGCTTCCCTTCAGCATTCTGGGTGATTCGGTTTTTTCTTTCACACTGGATTTCCTGTCTATGAGGTCACCAGACCCAAACCCAGCCAGTCTTTACCACATTGGTGGACTACATTAACCATCGGGGGTCCCCTAAAACCGTGCAACTGAAAAAGAAGCGGATCTTATTCTGTCTTGAACAGAACTCCATGTTATAGCCCTGACCTCCGTGCACATCCCAGGCATAGAAAACCGGCAGGTGGATTTCTTCAGTTGTCAATGTTTGCTTTCAGGGAAACCTCTCCACCCCAGTGGGTGTTCCAAGCTCTCTGCTGCAAGTAGGGGAATAATAGACTTGAACCTTATGGCATCCAGGTTTAATAACAAACTGGACCGGTTTGTCACCAGGTCCAGGTACCCTCATGCCTTTGCAATCGATGCTCTAGTGACTCCATGGGACTAGTTCAACCTGATCAACGCCTTTCCCCCTCCAAAGCTCCTCCCTCGCGTGCTACACAGGATCGAAATGGAGGGCATCTGGACTGGCGCAGGAGGACAATGGTACTCACACATTCTTAGACTCTTGGCAGACTCTCCATGGGTCCTTCTGTACCAACCATATCTTTTGTCTCAGGGTTTAGTTCTCCATCCTGCTTTTCGGTTGCTGACTTTAAAGGCTTAGCTGTTGAAGCCCAAGTCCTGAGAGAAAGGGGTCTCTCAGATTCGGCTATCCATAAGCTCTGGAAGCCTAGGAAGTTGTATGTGTAGCTTACAACATAGAGAGACATTTGTACATCACCTTAGTGATCTCTTTAGCGTCACTATTTGAATTGTTTATTTATTAGGTATTGTAGTAACTGGGCACTTTGGCAGGTGACTGGGCACTGGGCACTCTGTCATAATGTGCAAATATGTGGTGCATGCTTGCACAATATGGCAAAACGTTGGAGCACCGACAGCGGACTTTAGTTCCGCTTTGAGCTCTCAGGAGAACGGAGACCACCCCAACATATCAGGTGACTCCCGAGTTTCCCAGGTGAATTGACGGGTCTGGGAAGATTCTTAAGGCAGTGGTATCTTCATTATAGTGAAAATTGGTGGTGTGCACAATGGGATATGTAAGTATTAGATGCCTTCTTTACCATGGAGTTTTATTTTTTCCTTGCTTAGGTGACGCCAGGATATCTTAAATTGTATATTAACTGCTTGAAGACCAGGTGTTCAGACCCCCTTCCTGACCAGGCCATTTTTCAGTATTCAGCGCTGCAGTACTTCAACTGACGTTTATTCCGTCATGCAACGCTGTACTGAAATGAATTTTATACCATTTTTTGGAGACAGATAGAGCTTTCTTTTGGTGGCATTTAATCACCACTACGGGTTTTATTTTTTACTATAATTAGGAAAAATCATTATGTTAGGAAACATTTATTATTACCCAGTTTTTTGGTCAAATATAAAAGACGGGGTCACGTCGGGTAAATAGACACCAAACATGTCAAGCTTTAAAATTGCACGCACCCGCAAAATCACAGAAAACTACCATACCCAAAATTGGCCATAGGCGACGCTTTAAAAGCTTTTACCGCTCATCAGTTTAGTGTTATCAGCGACTGATGGCCCTAGAATGATTGCTCTCACTGTGACGTTCGCGGCGATAGGTAACATGTGCGGCGTAATGGGCGCAATCGTAGTTTTTTCACGTATGCGCCCCCGACGCATGTTTGCATTTGTGTATGTAGGGGTGGGGACTTTACATTTTTTTTTGTTTTTTTAATTCTTTTTTATGTGTAACTGCAGTTAGTTAAAAAAATGCACAACTTTGAAATGTTGGTTGCTTAACTGATGGCTTATTAAATTCTGTCAGTGCACCTGTATGGAGCGCTGGCACTTGCTATGAGCATTTTTCTTCTTTTATCTCTATATTGCTCATTAGCTCTATTCAAAGAAATACCTGCTGCTTTGGTGCTCTGTTCATCCATCTCAGGTGGCCATTCTACAGCTCACACACAGCAGGACATCCCTACCAGGCTCTGCTTGGTTCAGCTTTACTATCAGTCAGCTGCACAGCTGCAGATATCACATACCCATATAGCATCGGAGTTTAAATGTTTGTACAGTACAGTACAGTACTATACAATATTATTAGACACCATCTTTGGGAGAATTAGGAATTTAACATCTTATAATAAACCTTTACTGAGGACGTATAGAATCTGCCATTGCTAACCTCTTCTTTTTAAAAATGCAAGTTGCCTGACTGTTATGCTTTATCAAGGGGTTCAGTCACTCTTAGTTACTGACTTGAAGTAAGGTAGTGGGGTGAACTGGGCTCACAATAAACAAGGCATATTGCCTTGCCTGTGCACTGGGAACGCTTCGTGTGTGAATCAAGCAATTAGCCCATGTGGTGTGCAGGGGGACCCCAATGCATGGGTATGTTTACCGGCACCTCCCAGTTTTAAGTGCCTCTAAATTTAGTGAGTTGGTCCCCTTTGCTTTCAACAGACAAAAATAAACTTTTTATTTCCAGTCACTAGAGGGCACTGCTAGACAACTAAAACCTGCAGAGAGCAAAAAAATATTCTGCTGAAAAATGATTATTCCAGTCTTATGAATCACTTTAAGGTGATACCCAGCATTTAAAAAAATTTATTCTAGAATTTTTTTTTTTTTTCTATTTCACTTTTTGTAACAGTAAGAGAAAAATGATCTTATGTAAACTAAGCATTACAGGTTTTTTTTACTGGCACTTCCAAAACCTGCAGTAAATGTTGATAAAGTTGTTCTGCCACACATATATAAGCTGATTCATGCAGAACAAAATGATCGAACAACTAGGAATTTCACCAGCTGCAGCCAATCATTTATGGAAAATGTAAAGACAAATTCTCATGGGTTGCTCTGGCCAACAACTCCAGTTTAGTGCTTATTTCTTTTTCTCCAGATTTCATGAATTCTTTTCCACGCTTAAACCACACAAACTATGTAATGGAGTGAGGTGGACAAAGATACATGACAGTTTGAGGGTGGAAGCCCCTATTAATCAAGCAGCTTCCAATTGCATAATCATAAAGGATATGAGGCACCTCTAATAGTATTGTCAGATCCGCTATGACTAACCCATATATATATACAGTATATCGATGACCTTTTTACAAGTTGCGTTGAGTTATGTTTAAGGTTTTTTAATTTTATTTTTATTGGAATATTTTATGTTGGATGAACTTTCTTCAATATGCTTGACCATGTGGATGTATCTTTTCTAAGTGCTGTTTCTGTTGTATGCTAAACCTATACTTCAACTAGATGACCCTTTACATGTTAACGTGTTTCCTCTACTGCAATCACTGGATCCATTTATTGAATATTCTTTGAAAAAAATCAAATAGCCTTTCTGTGCACGGTATGTAAAGGGTTATTGTGTAATGCTCCATGCCATCATACAAAGTGTTGTGTATTTCCCAGCCATTAAAAAAAGGGATAAATATACATTTATGGGCTAGTAAGTAGTTGTGGATCTGCCAATACTCTTAGCGGTGCCTATTGTCCTTTGTATCTTTCAGTGTTTATACCTCTCTGTGGGATTGATCAGATGGCTGCTCGGGAGGGTCCGAGGTTTTTTTTTATGTGTGGACTGTTTCAATACCACTCAGGTGGAACGGGTTCTTAAGCTGGACACTTACACCCCGGGTGACAGCGTTGATTGGCCGAGCGCTGTCACATGGCGTGAGTCACATGTTCCTCCATACCCATAAGTATTTCCTGGCACTGAATTGAGCATTAGAGGAGTGACGGAAGGGTGAATATATTCTAGGGAGATTAATGGGTGTTTTAAGCCAACCTGTTTCTTTACACTTAATGGACAAAGTAAATGTTTGCGTTAAGTAATATGCAAAATCTCATCTTTCTGTATCCTTCAAGGCTTTTATAGTGCAGATGAAAGACAGATCCTCAATTATCCCCCCCCCCCAAAAAAAGTTATATAGTTCATAATTAGTCCCTCACCGCATTGTTTGAGCCATGCTAACTACAAAATGTCATTAATAATTAAAGTCTGTTGGTGCTCAGCAGAGGCTGGGATCTTGCTAATGTTCCTTCATGTAATTGAAAAATTTGACATTTATAACTAATAGGATGTGGTAACATGAAATAGATACTTTCCGTCTATAATGGGTAATGATCCATAGAGAGCATTTACAAAATAATAAGCTCCAACAAAAGGATAATAACCAGCAATTGTGAAAAATTAATTTATTTTGGGATACTGGAAATATGCTAATGCCATCTGAAGAGGTTAGGTGAGAAGAGTTTGTGCTTACTTGTATGACATATTACATATTTCATTATGTCTTCAATCACTTAAGTCCCAGATGCCCTTTTAAAATGATGAATAGATATCAGTTATCACTCTCAGCGCCTTATAAAATGGCACCTGAGGTAAGGGGCTGACAGGCATTGGGACTGCTATTAGTGATAGCCGGGGTCATGGGTAAAGCCTAGGAGAACTCAGTAGTACAAAGTAACTATAGTGCTTCCACCCTGTGGTTAGGTGAGAGATGGTAGTGGCTATTTCTGACGTGTCTGAGATTTCTTTTAAGGACCATCAGTTGTCTTGCAACAGAAAAGTACCGATCCAGCTCTGTCCTTATTCCCCCTATGTCTGTTGCAGGCGAGATCACTATTTTCAGTAAGCTGTTGCTGCAGAGATGTTGGGTTGGGTGCATCCTGACCTGATCTAGCATGTCTATGAGAAAAAAAGGTTTTTTAAAGATTTTAAAGGGAAAGTAAACTGATGAGGTGGCTGGGGGAGGTTCGGACCAACTGCCATAATTTCACGTTATACTCTACCTTTGGCATAAATGATCTTTTATGGCATGCACCCATCCCCCTGAGTGCAGCATACCTGGAGAAATACTTAAACTAATCCATGATCCAGCAACCATCACTGTGTGGACCTGCCTGGAGCCACCCGCGCTCGCTTCACAAAGCACATCGCCTCATTAAATTCCTATGGAGAACACCGTATTCTGCACTATCCTTGAAGGCTGACATAAGTAAGGCTCCCTCTAGGAATAAATAGGGCTGTTTTATGTGGGTAATAATGACAGTACGAGCCATTAGTGTACAGAAGTCATGTTCTTAGAAGAGAACCCACAGGGCAGAACAGGAAACGCAACACAGGAAACAAGTGCCACAGAGATGAATCATAGAGTTGCATATAAACTAAACATAACACTCGCAACAAAGGCTTGCCCATTATCCAGCAATGACAGATCCACACTCCAGGTCTACACTCTGTTGCTTTTGCTGCAATGCTCTCAGACTCCTCTCCTGAACCACTGTCTTTAGCCACTGGATGGCCACAGATGTGACTGATACGCATGTGCACTGAAGTTACATTGTCTTGGCACCCATCGGCTCAGTGGCTGAGCCGCTCCCTGCCTCTCTCACCCGCATAGTAGTGACAGGAGTACATCCCCGCACAGCGGCCGCGACAAACAGCTGTCACAAACTTTACTGCGGTTCAGTGTAAAAAAACGGCACACTACAAGTACTATGCCGGTTTTTAACACTGAACCGCAGTAAACTCTATGACAGCTGTATGTCCCGGCCTCTGTGCGGGGATCATAGGCGGCATGTGCTGATTCCCCATAAAGACGGCTGCCACTGCTGCAGGCACAATCTCCTTTGACGGCTCTGCTCTGCCTCCTCCATCCTCTGCTGCTATTGGCTGGGAGGGAGAGTGCAGCACCGTCATTGACTGCCTGGGTATTTTCAGCAGAGCGGGAAGGGACCTGCAGAGAAGGCACAACAAGGCTGCTTGGGGCTTCATATGGAGGAAACATTGATGGGGCGCCCTCAGGGGCAGGGCCCTCCTTACCATCTTGTCTTGAATTGTATTGTGATTGAAATGTCTGCCCTATATTGTAAAGCGCTGCGCAAACTGTTGGCGCTATATAAATCCTGTATAATAATAATAATAATGGGGCTTTGCAGCTGCCTAATTTGTGTGAGTACAGACGGCCCAAGGCTGGCAGTGCCCGAAACATCCCAGAAGGAGAGGCCAGGTGAGTGCACTGTACCCCAGGTGGAGAGGGGGAGAGCCAGGGGCAGTGGACACATAGGCGGTGAGAGAGGAAAGGTGGCACAATAGCAGTGGAAGAGCAAGATAGGGGGGCTTATTTTCTGGCAGTGCCCATCCCGAGACTAGACTCTGGATCCGCCCCTGAGTGGCATAGTGGTTAGCACTTCTGCCTTGCAGCACTAATGGTTCAAATCCCAATCAGGACACTATCTGCAAGGAGTTTTCATATTCTACCTGTGCTTGGCTGCTGTCTAAATTGTCCCTGTATGTATACATGTGAGATGGGGACCTTAGATTGTTAGCTCCTTGAAGGAAGGGACTGATGTGAATGTGTACTGTGTAAATTGTCGGCACTATATAAATACCTGTAACAAATAAACAAACTATTGGAATGTTGCAGATGATTATTATGTGCCTCAGTTAGTGTACATTTTTTTTTAATTTCAGTTCTGCTTTCATATATAAATCAATATGAAAAGTACCCAGTCTTTTATCCCTTAGGCTTCAATCAACAGGTCAGATGCCGTGCATAACATTTGCACTTATTGCCTGAGCATTAAACACTCAGGAGTGCACAATGTTATTCAGAATCTTTATGAGTGCAAAATCATCATGATCGCCTGTAAAAAAAAAAAAGCACCATTTTATTAATTCTTGTACACATAAACATTATAGGACAATTGTACATTTCTTACAAATTGTCCTGTAAAGGGATGTCCCATTCCTACTTCTAGCGGCCTCTAGGGATAGTGAAGTATACGGTGCTCCCCATAGGAATGACTAGGGCCATGGGGTGCTATGCAGGATGAATGGGGATATGGTTTGTGAAGGAGGCTCCAGGCAGGGCCACACAGTGAAGATCACTACATCAGTGTATAAGCCACAAGCAGCAAATAGGATTTGCTAATTGCTTTACATATCTTTATAAATGAAAAATTTGTCCAAAAACTTGGTAGGACAGATTAGGCAAGTCATATGTGGCAAAACTGGCAAAACTTTTTTGTGACAGTGTATCTAGCTTTTTCAGAGACCAGGCTCAAAACATTTGATGGAACCCCAAGAGTTTATTTTGGATAGGGGAAGGTGGGGGATGGGGCATAACATAACCAACAATGTGATAGATGGTCATAAAACTTACCTTGCGGAGATAAATATAAAAAAAATTAGATCCCTGTTACCTTTTGGTAACATAGGTGCAAAGGTGCACTACATTAACAAAGCTTTCTTGGGAGATTGATGATAACATACTTCCTCCTCTAATCTTTCCGTAACTCTTCCTTAGGTTCCTAGGAAGAAATCTTCCATAAAACTGCTTAACATGAAAGCCATGAATTATTTAGCTAGACAATGAGTATGTCATGCAGCATTTGAATATAATATATAGCTGCCGAAAGTGGTAAAATGTGCATCCATGATGGGATAATTTTATGCAGCAGCATCCATGGGTTGGCATCACCAAGCAGGAAGGATGTTTTGGCTCATGATGAAGAGTACTCAGATACGGCACCAAAAAATTTGGAACATCCCAGAGTCCTGCTGGACTATTTCTATTACATTTTAAAAGAAAGATGATTGCATACTAGGGTCAAGATAATATACATTTCTTCAGTGAAGATTGCACAGCATGTCTTTATTCCAAAAAAGTAATCTGCACTTGGGTATTCCACTTACCAATTTCAAAATAATCTTTTTGATCATATACAGTACATTAAAGTTCAGCACAACAATAAATTTCCCCCATAAAAGACATGGTGATCATTCAAATCATAAATGGCTCTTTCTGTAGCCTGGAGTTTAATTCTCAAGCTTAATGTTCTCTAAGCTTAATGTGACACTAAACTAAATCTTAAAAATGCATTCAAGTACTTTAACTATTAACAAATATATACCTTACTTATGTATCACTCAGCTGTAGATCCTCAAATCATCTCTGAATTGGTGCCGACACTGTCCTTCCTTCCGGAGGGGGACTACTTTTGTTCCCCATGGTCCCTGTGTGTGTTGTAAAGTAGCCAACACTCCAAGCTCACTCCCGTGATGGACTACAATCTCACTTTTACCAGTTTATTCATTTGCATTGTGATTGTAGTTTATCATGGGAGCGAGCTTGGAGCGGTGGCTACTTTACAACACACACAGGGACCATGGCGAACAAAAGTAGCCCCACTCCAGAAGGAAGGACAGTGTCAGGACCAATTCAGAGATTATATGAGGATCTACAGCTGAGTGATACACAAATAAGGTATACATTTATATTATAAGGTAATTATTGTGTTTATTGTCACTTTAAGAGAGAGCCATTTGAGATTTGAAAAGTCCTCATGTTTTGTATGGAGAAATGTTAACATCCTTCTGCACTTACATATAAATAGAATCATAGAGCTTTTTCGAAATTGCTAGAAGTTCCACAGTCTGTATTCCGGATTGGAATACAGACTGTGGAGACCCACCAATTGCCAGTGGATTGACTGTCCTTCCATAGGAAATTTGTAAGCATGTTTAATGTTCTTTCCATTGAATGCCCTATGCAAATTAAGGTCCTCTTTAAGCCCCAACCCTCCTATTTATATGTAAATGTTATGTAAATGAAATACACAGACATACCCCCAACGTCTTACAATATGTATTTCCAGGATTGTCTACTCTGTACAGGTAACAGTCATTCCCAACCCTAGCCAGACAAGCACCCCAAATACAGCAGTTCTTTGATACTGATACAAGTAGAATTAGGTAATTCAATGATTGCTTACTATTTACCCGGAGATGCAGATTTTTGTGTTGTGGATTGGACCATCTGTTTTCTCTCTCTGCATTCATTTCATGTTCATGTCTCATTTACATTTGACCTTTACGCTTCTGAACTGTGACTGTGCAAAACCAAAGTTAAACATGGTATTAGTTACATTCTGTTCATCTTATGTCATCAGGGGCAGCCTTAAGTGTTCTTGTCTATAGTGACAGACCTTATATGATTGGTGTCTGGAGCCAAGCCCAGGTAGTTTTCAGCAGGACAATCTTTGTTCTAAGGTGGGTTATCACAGCATGGGATAAGGTGAATATGCTGCAAAAGGTGATTAGTTCAGGGTTAGGGGTTACTGTAGGGGTTTAGTAAGGTTGTTCTCAGTGTTTAGGCTGGGTTCACACAAAAAACGCGCGACAAACGTGCGTTTCCGAGGGCTACCTGGCTGGCAAATACGCCCCAAAGAAGCTCCTGTACTTCTTTGGGCGTAGGGCGTTCTGCAGCTCGTTCCTACGAGCCGTAAAACGCCCAGGTGGGAACCATGCCCATGGGCAATCATTGGTTTTCACATGTTGAGCGTTTTACAGACCGTAGGAACGCGTTGTAAAACGCCCAGGTGTGAACCAGGCCTTAGAGATTAGGGGATTTTTTTCTTTTAAAGGGTTAGATTTTAGGGGTTTAGTTAAAGAGAACATGTAACATAGGCAGCCATTGAAGGGGCTGGCAAAGGAAAGGTGAGTTTGAAGCCATTGAAGTAGTTGGACGTGAGCTTTACACAGTCACTTTCACCTTGTCCTGAACTGGCAAGGCGACAGGTTTTCTGTAGGGTTTGGTGGGATAACCTAATGTTAAAGCATTATTTTAGGGGATGGTTAAGGTGGAACTAAAGGCTAAACTTTTTTTTTAGATTTGGAAAAGTGGGTAAGGGTACGAAGTAAGGGCATTCGAACCATTGACAGCTTTTGATTGCTGTCTTTGTCTCTGTTAGGGAGATTTGCTCTCTCTGATTGTCCTGCTCAGATTGTGTAAATCCACAATTTTAAGTGACCACCAGAACAGGACTAGAGGGGAAATATTGCTATGGGGACACTTATTCCTGTGACAGAGAAGGAATTTCCCACACATTGAAAAGATATCCTCTCACTTCCTGTTGAGTCAACAAGATAGGAAGTGAAACGAAGTTTCCTCTATGAGACAAAGATGGCAAAAAAAGCTTTAACCCTCCTCCACTCTATTCAAATATTTGAAAATAAGATTTGGATTTAGATATACTTCAAGGTTGCATGTCCTACTAACCTGGGTTTCTGCTGTTACTGCAGGGTTTTGTAAGCTGCTGCAGGTGGCTGCACTTTATACCAGTAGCATTTCTGATAGACAGATAGAATCTCTTTAAACTCAGAGAATATTCTCTTATTCATTTAAAGTTTCCAAGTTCAGATATTTGTAAAATGCTGCATTTCCCAGAAAGGCAGCTTTGATACCCTTTCCGAGTCTCCTACTATGTCAAGAAGGGTCTGGTAAAGATTACACTACAGACCTATAACATAATGGAGGATAATTTTGCCTTTCTGCTTAAGAAATGCCTTGGAACCCCAAAGCAAGAATGTGACTCTGTGCCTGGTCTGCCCTGCTCTGCCTGTGTCTCTGGGTCTCCTGACCACCATGGGAGTTACTGGAGTGAAAAGAACAATAATGGAGAGCACAACTGCTGGCAAAAAAAAATCAGGTGAACGCCTAAACTTTGCATGATTCACTGCAACTGTGTTATAAAGTTTATGCCATTTCTATATAAACTAATGCAACAACTCTTCCACTGCTAGGGACAAGCATCGCACAATTCTGTATAATGCAAACTGCCTGAGTACCACAGGGGAAGGTTTGTGGAACCAGAGAACACCTCTCCAGGATTTTGGCAGTCGGTAAATCCAGTTAATGGGAACATAATGATACCAGTACCTATGCTGGTAGTGTGGCAGCCAATTGCACCTGATATATTGCAGGATGGATGTAAGGGTATGCTCAGACAGACATGAAAATGGGGGAAGCTTCTTTCCTTGATTGTGATCCCCAGACAGCTGGTTGTACACGTCTACTTCGCTGGGGTAGGCTTTGCATTGCAAACATTCTATGATGCATTCAGGCCTCAAACTATCTGAGCAACATGGCTGCTAGAGGCCCTAACTGAAATAAACCTTAGAGCTATATAGCATATGACTATGTTGGCCCCTGACTGAGTTCAGATCTCAAATTGTAGTGCTCCTTTAATTAAAAACAGAACTCTTTTGTCATACAAACTCAGTTTTTGTAATTTTAAATAGAGTAGGAAAAAATTAGGACTTACTTTTGGGTTCTTACTTCTTACTGCTGCGTCTTTCTCGACTGGGAAGATCTATGCTCACTTCCTGTCCTGGAGATGCAAGGGCAAGTGAAGAGAAATCATTCCATATTGAGGGTAAATCCCATCTCTGTCACAGGAACAGGTGTCCCCTTTGGAACATTTTCTCTCCTTTCCTGGTGACAACTGTATATTGATTGGTAGGTTTAGCAGTTCACCCAGATTGCCTGTCAAGGTTAGTGGTAGTATTTCAGGTTTACACTTTTGATTAGATAGTAAAAGAGAGGTAAGAGTATAAAAGTAGAAAGAGATGGTAAGCCCTCACGGACAGGGCCCTCCTTACCATCTTGTCTTGACTTGTATTGTAACTGTAATGTCCTCATTATTTTGTAAAACGCTGTACAAACTGGTGGTGCTATATAAATCCTGTATAATATAACAAAAAAAGAGGTAAGTAGGACCTAGTTTTGGGAGTGGTGGATGAAGAGTTGAGTGAGTGAGAAGGGAGAGAGAGATTCTAACCCATTTTCAATCCAAAACCACACACACTTGTGTCTGGAGATCCACTTTTGTTATGAAGCCCTTTAAACACAAGTTTAGGACTAATAGTTTCCAGTCTGTTTGCCCTTCTACTTGTTTCTGGTTAAAGTTCGAAAGTATTGTGCATGAAAAATAATATACTTAACAGCTTCTGAAACTGGCTTTTCAATACAATTTTGTATTCTAAGGTAATGAAATAGAATGGAAAATGTTTTGAGTGTTTGTGATCTAAGCTTTCCATGGATACATCAAGCAGGATGGTTTATGTCTTAATAAGAAATGTGCTCCTTCCTAGAGATCTATGTTCTCTGTCATCCTATTAGGGAGCATTCCAAGACCAGCTGGTTTTACAACGTTCCCATGTAGTCTGGTTTCAGACATTCTTGTCAAAGTTGGCAGTCTACTATTTTCTGGTGGTCTGGCTTTGGATATTACTGGATCTCTGTGTATTACAGGTTTATTTTTGTTTGTCTTCTGCTTTATACTTGGATCACTTTATGCCCAGCTGCCGAAACCATAGCTAATATCTGCATTGGTTTACATGTGGCAATCACATCTTAGGCTTCTCCCTGACTTTTCTGATAAAATGTCAAATAAGCTGCCAAAAATTGAAAATCCTGACAACTACATAGATATATTTGAGTTTTATTTGTTCCAAATGTGCCTCTATATGGCCAATTTTAGATAGTACAAGGAAAGTTCATTAACACTAATTGATTTTTGTCATTTTTGCAAATGTGTACCCACTTAATTTATGCAGCTTTTTTTTTTAACCTCAGATACATAATATTGTTCCATGCCATTCTGAGTGTACCAATGTCCAGGGTATAGACTCTAAATTATTTACATATTTGTAACAATCAGTAAATTAGCTTTAAATGAAGCCCCCCCCCC
>NW_017307401.1:503425-504916 GCF_000935625.1 Nanorana parkeri | reverse complement strand
CCCACTAACCTCTGCAGCTGCAGGTACTGTGAAGTAATTAATCTTCAAAGACTCTGAAGTCAGGTTACAACCAGTTTCTGAACAGCCTACAGCACATTGAGTTTGTTTAAAATACAAGGTTGGCAGCCTGCTAAGTCTCTGCTGCTAGAGGAAGCAAGGGGAGTTGTGATATCAATGTCTGTGCTGCTATGAATTTGAAGATTAATTTCTCCATAGTGCCTGTAGCTACAAATGTCAGCAAGGACTTGTTTTAAAGCTAAATTATTGTTTGTGAAGAATATGTAAATATTTAAATGTCCATAGCTTTTCCACATGTAAACTTTGAACTGATTGTAAAGGAAGCAGAACGGAAGCGTATCATGATGTAGGGAAGTGGAAAGTAGAGGAGACTGAATGGCAGCGGAGGGTGATGGAGGAAGAAGAAGCTGGTAAAGTAGTAACTAACTGTAGACTGGTGACATACATGAAGCTAAGTGGAAGCTGCTCATTGCAGGGAGTGCTTTTATGTGTGTGGGGGGATTAGGGGGTGCAGGAGTGGAAGCTGCCACATTGGGAGACAGAGCAGAGCAGGAACTGACCTCGGGACTGGGGAGAAAAGAGAAGATAAAGAAGAACTGGCCAAGGACCAGGATAAAAAGAAAGGTGAGGATCCAATTGTGAACAGGGGGTAGTGAAGGCAGAGCATGAGTTGGTTGTGGATCATTGGGAGAATAATTAGAGTACTAGTTAATTTATGCTGAGCGGTCAAGGAGAAAAAACAGTATATCGTGTTCCTTTGAGATAATATGCTGGGCAGGAGCTGGTTATTGACCAGTGGTGAAGAACATCTAGGCACAGAGGGCACTGTTCATGGACTGGGGAGAGAGAAGAGAGGAGATAGATTGGGAGCTGATTGTAGACCAAGGAGAGAAGTGGCAAAGTTGGTGCTGAACATGAACTGGGAGAGGAGGCAAAAAGTAAACAGTTCAGGAGCTGATTGAAGAACAGTGATCGAGCCAGTTGTGCAGGCTGTGCAGTTGTACAAGGGCCCTCTGGGCTTAAGGGGCTCTTTTTATGCGATATGGGTCAGGGACATGTTGGGACCCTCTCCCACTAAGCAAAATCTCCCCAGCAGGTACTTATGCAGGAATAAAAATTTGCTCGTGCACCTATTCCTTCTCCATATGCAACAAAAAAAATGGCTGACGGTCTACTTTAAAAATAAGCTAAGATTCAGGTACAAAATGAAAAACAAAATATACATTTATTAAAATGCCAGTTTTATATGATGATGTCAGCAGAGCGTAGACCGCCAAAGCCTAGGGCAGAAGAGGCTGTGGGGACCGGTCTAGCAGCAATTGGGGACCAAGGATCAAGTAAGTTTATCTTCTTTAATCCAACCCCTAGACCAAAACGAGCAGTTTTATTTTATTTATTTGTTATTGGTATTTATATAGCGCCGATAATTGACACAGCAATTTATATAGGCATTATATTTATATTATTTATTAT
>NW_017307401.1:491047-503319 GCF_000935625.1 Nanorana parkeri | reverse complement strand
TTATTATATACATGAACATTATATTTATATTAATTATTATATAATATATATAGTACATGTACAGTATATCTAATTTTTTATTGACTTTTTTGTTAATAAAATTATAGCTAGAGACAAAATGAGCTCAGTATATTCCCTCTATTAGCAGATCATAGTGAGTATGTTTAATATAATTCCAGACACGCATGTGTTTGCATAAAATGGGAATTTTTTTAGACGTTAAAGGATTATTATCACTTTCAGTTATTGTTTAAAAAATTCCCTTTCATTATACATGATTTATAGCATAAAATATCCCTAAAAATGTACTGTACATTATAAGACCAGGAGTGAAATAGCACAAATGTACATGTTCTGAGTATAATAATGTATAGCTTTTATGTCCCATGGAAATTCTTTTTTATTTGACTTTCTTGCATTTTCCAAAAATAGCCTGCCAAAAGTGCTTTTTAAATTTGTATCTGAGCCAAACTGTTACTTTCAGGTCCCCCGAGTGTCCCATGGCTGCTGTTATACATTCATACATACACTTAGCAGACATTCCTTGGAACCCAGGCTTGAAATTCTTGTGGGATTATTGTAAAATCTGAGGCTTCACAAATTGCCTGCAGAACGTCCCAGCAGCACCTGTAACCAAACTATGAAAATGGACGGATCCAGTGGAACAAAAGGCAATTACGTTCGTTTTTTTTTACCGGATGTGGATTTCCTTTGTTCTGTTTTATCAAATTAAAGGGTCAAGCATAACCAACAATTTTCATAGAAAAACAAGGAGGTTTCCATGGAATGTATAGTGGTTTTGCACATATTTTAGGAATTATTCTAAGGACTTAAAAAATGTCTTTTTAGCAGATAAGTATAAAATATAGCACATTGAGATTACATAGGGGTCTATTCACTAAGCTGCCGACGGCAGCCGAGTGAATAACCGACCCGAAGTGAAGTGAGCCAAACGCTGTTCGACTATTCACTTCAGGCTTGTACGGCTGAAATCAGCCGTACATCGGGTGGCTTTGTGTGGCTTCGGGTCGGCCGTACATGAATGTTCGGCCGACCCAAAGTGCAGAAGGAATAGAAAAACAGTTAAAAAAGTAGAAAAAATAAAATAGAAAACTATTGGGCGGAGCAAGCAGTGACAGCTAGCTCCGCCCAACTGTTTTCTATTGGCCGGGCAGTTCTGCTGCCGTAAAAAAAAAAACACCATCGGAATGCTGAGCTAGATTCCTATTGGCTATTTAACTTTGCAAGGGGACGCCATCTGTCATTACTCTCTGGGAGTCTAATACGACTCCAGGCAGGACGCTCTGGGAGTCTAATACGACTCCAGGCAGGAGAGAAACACTTTCTCTTGGAAAGGTTTACTCTGCTCGATCGAGCAGAGTAAACCTTTCCTTGCGATCTGTTTTTTTTTTTTTTCTGACATTATTTAGAAAAAAAAAAATACACCATAGGAAGGCATAGCTAGATTCCAATTGGCTATTTCACTTTGCAATAGCCAATAGCAAACTGGCTATTGCACCCGCCCACTGCTGCTGTCAATCAGCAGAGGGGGACCTGCAGTTCTCCATCATTGGATATTTGGTACCAGAGCTATCTTGGAAGAAGTTGTAGTTTTGTATATTTGTATATTCTCACTGCCATCAAGCCCCCCACAGCCGCATTGCAGTGATAAACCCAAACCTCCCCCACACCGATCCACACACAGTTCTGATTGCTCATCATCCCCACCATTGAATGTCTCCATTCCATCCACCCCTCATCGATGATATTGCATCAGCATTCACCCCTTGGTAAGTTTTCATTGTTGTTATAATTAGCCACCATATGTTAGTAGCACTGCTATTCACTCACTACTGTTCGGCATCTATGAGACTAGGCCGAACAGCAGCGAGTAGCCTGCCGGAGGTTTGGCTCAGCCGATATAGATGTTGGATCGGCTGAGTCGAACTCCTTCTGCACTTCGGGTCGGCCGAAAATGCTGAGCATGTTCGGCCGACCCGAAGCCACCCAATATACCGCTGATTTCAGCCGATATAGGGGTGAAATCAGCCGTACAAGCCTGAAGTGAATAGACAAACAGCGTTCGGCTCACTTCACTTCGGGTCGTTATTCACCCGGATGCCGTCAGCTGCAAAGGGAAGTTCTGCAGAGCATGAGAAGACATGAGGATTTAAAAGGAAGAGCAGCAAAGAGAAGAGAAACAACCATGGAGTACAGTAAGGCACACATTACAGTATTGGTTTATGTTAAAAAATATGAGTGTCAGCTCCCCTGTCCCCTGAAGTCATAGGGGTGCTACACTTAGAAGAATATTCATAGGAATATATAGAAAGAACAAAGAAAGATAAGACAGAAAGCTGAACTCACAGCAGACCTATGGCTGTAAGGTGGAGAGCAGAGGAATAACAAACTACAATAAAGGCCCACGGGTGATCAAAGTATGCTTCTACTTTGCCCAAAAGTAAAGAAAAAAAAAGGTTTTGCTTAATAAGTAAAATTGCAGAGCTGTGTAGACAGCGATTTAATTTAGTTCTAAAGTCATTAAGTGTTGGGTTTGTCAAGCTGTGTCAAGTTTCAAACTTAAGATTCAATGGAATTACAAAAATGTTGCTCCAGTGCAGAATACACAATTTTCTCTTTCATATTTAATGAAATGTTCTATCAGATTTTTATGGGCTGAATGATATTTAACAGAACTAGTTACTTAATACACCAACGGGCTCTGTGCCCCACGATGACAAAATAGCCCAACAAACAACAGTATTGCATTGTCAGATGGTATTCCAGAAATATATGCTTCACAGATTTATATTCTACAAGAGATAACGTTCTTCACCCTTACCGTAATATATTTCTAACTCCATTCTTTTCCCAGTGACTTGAATAAGGATCACACACATTGGTGTACATTAGGCAATCATTATATATGTACCGGGTTGAGCTGAGATTAGTCAATTCGAAATTCTGGGTGGAAAGCTCTGTGCAAATCTCTCATTTCAAACTGTCTTGTATATTTTTTGTATTTTCATTATTTATAAAGTGTCATCACATTACAGAGAACATTATGAAGAATGTAATATGAAGTGTGAGAGTGAAAGTACAGGAGGCCGATCTAGTGAAAGAACGGTATTTACGGAATTAATGAAAACTTTACTGAGGAGTTGTTATTGCTGATCTGCTCATGAAAACGGTCCAGCTGTCTCTGGATTCAATATTTTTGAAGTCACGGAACAAATATGCAGCAGGTGAAATCAGAATTCCTTATCTGCATATTTGTTCTGGGTCAAGGACTGAAAGTATTGAGGCTATTGGATCAACATGATAGCCCGGCTAGAAAGCCTTGTCATAGGGAAAAGTCAGCTGTAACAACATGTATTTTTCAGGTTTCCTTTCAAAACAGCAAAATACACAACAGACAGGACAGCCGGACTGAGACCTGACTTTTCTCCGCTGCAGTTAAGCAACATATCTAGGTTACTTGCCCGACCCTAGCCTGTGACAGGACAGTCAAGGAGGAGCAACAGACTCTTAAGATCAACTCTCTACTCTCTTCTGTCAGCATGGTTTTTGCTAGACTATGTAAATACAGTACAACTGATTGGCCTCAAGTGTTGCCCCTCCATCTTGCAGTCTGAGTGCTATTGCACAATGTCAGGACCAGATGTGGACGCTCACTGTCAAAGCCAATAGCGACGAGTTGTTTCACCTTTAGCAGTTGCGGTTCTTATAAGGCAAGCACGCCTACTGGTACTTGGATGCCCCCAGGACTTAGACTATTTGCTCTGATCTAAAAGCCTCCCCGCTGTGTAATCTGTCATGGACGGAGCGCTGCCTGTTAATTACAGGCAGCACTGCATCCAGCTTTTGACAGCGGGCTTCCCCACTGCTTGTGTAACCTAACTTGGTGAGGCAAGAGCTGTCACAGCCTCTACTCTATGTTAGAGGCGGGAGCTCTGTGGATGGCTTGGACCAATGGTAAAGCGCCATTGTTCCAAGCTGTCCAATCAAAAAAAAGAAAAAAAAAACCCCACTGAGGCCATCGATCTCAATGCCTCTGCAGTTATGAGCAAGTGAGGGTCAGGGAGGCTCCTCCCTGGCTCCTCCCTTCCTCCTCCCCACACAGTTTGGTTACCGAGCTGGGGGTGTGGCTTCATCGGGATGGTGTGGAGCTTAGGTGGGACGGATGGAGCTTTGACATGACGGGGCGGAGCGATGCCTCACCCAGCACAGAAGGCACGGCACGTCACTGGTGTCACCTAGGTTTCTAAAGTACACATGGTGAGAGGTTTTAAGGTTCGTGGCTGATATGAACAAAAAAAAAGTTTTGTTCTCTAAATCTTAATACATCCTGTCCTTGGTCCTGGAGCTCAGTGTCTTTGTAGTCTTTGGGTGGGATAAAGCCTCCTTTCGTAGGTCGACATCCCACCTAGCAGCCGGACCTCTTTATAAGTCACACAGGCCTTTATATAAGTGATCTGACTAATGCCCAGGGCTATCTTTCTCTCTGCTGTGGGACTTTGCTGCTGGGTGAGTGCTGACAGAACACTAAAAATATACCTGTTTGCTTTGGGGAACCCATTAGGGGGCACCCTTTTGGTTAAGAACCGACTTGAGTTTAGTTAGTCGTTTAAGCCAGCACATATTTTGTTTTGTTCTTTATGCTCAGGATTTGCTGTACAAAGCCCTCCTCCACCGAACCTGTTTGTTTGCTGTTTTGCGAATAAAAGTGCAGGGCTAACCTGCTCCTAGGTGTCCATGTCTCCTGCATACCTCCAATACCAATTAAGCCTGTACCATATATGTATGATGTGTTACAGGGGCGTAACTATAAATCACAGGGCCCCATAGCAAAATGTTGTATGGGGCCCTGTGATTTTTAGTTACGCCCCTTGCAGAGCCCACCTGAGATCCCACACAGCCCACCTGGGAGTGACCCTGCAGAGCCCACCATAGACTGTCTACGGTGGGCTCTGCAGCTCTCAGATGGGCTGGTCCCACCCTGCACACCTCTTACCTGTCAGCCCCGATCCGCTGTCAGCCTTCTCCAATGCCGGGCCCTGCATCCTCCTTAGTCGCCGGCGGGCCCCTCCTCCTCCGCCATCGCCGGGCGCGGCCTCTTCCTCCTCCACCGCCGCAGGGCCTTGCCTCCTCCGCTGCCGCTACAAGCTGCTGGCTGTCACTGACTCAGCAGCGGCTGTTAGAAGGAACGTGCCGCTGCACAGTTCACCTACAGGTTGTTAGTTATCTGAACAGCGGCACATTCCTCCTCTTAGCTGCCAGTGACAGCCAGCAGCCTGCGATGTCATAGCGATCCAAGCGGCCCACACAGCATCAGGGGGACACCTTTATTCCTCGTTCTGGCCGGGCCCAACTGTGTCCTGGGCCCTATGGTGGCCACCTGGATTGCTATGATGATAGTTCCGCCACTGATGTGTTATATATACTTTACTTCTCCAGAGGCTGAAAAAGGGGTGGGGAATATTGCACATTTATTTACAGAAAAAGCGTTTTTGTTCATAAAATGTACACCAAGTATTATATTTCTAATATGCACGTAGTTCCATTCTTCAGATAGATGCCAACACAGAGCTGCCAACTTTCTTCCATTTGAAGGACCTTTTCTGAGAAATTGGCCAATATACCTCCAAATGCCTTTTCTGCAGGTCAGACCCAAGTATTTTAATGTCTTCAAGCTGTCTGGCCCTTGATGTTTATTTTCGTTGAAGAATAGAACTTTGAATACCAATTTAGTAAACAACCCATGCTTGATGGTTGTATGAGACATAAATTAAGGTGGAAAACTTAGATACTTTGTCTGAGCTGCAGAGTGTCCCGGGAAATGATTTCTTCAGGAACTGGACAAACTGTGAAACCCATCAGAAGATTTGGGTTAAAAGATTGAATTTCACTAGTCATGAAATTCCAAATGTTCCATGCAAGTGCAGGAGTATTCAATAAGGGGCATATTTATAAAGCAGTGAAAGTAACTTTCACCAAACATACATTGGTGGTGAATCAATCACTGTCATTTAAAACACATGCACCAGGAAGATTCATATGCAGATGTTTGGTACATGTCAGAATAACTGCTTTATTAATGTGCCCCTTAATGTTAAAGCAGAATGTGCAGTTTACCCTAGCAGTGCAGGGGTAGCCCCACTGCAAGGGTTAATAATTTTCTCTTGAGTTCTTCTTTAACTTAGGGACAGGCCTTGCACGTTAAGCACACATTTCACTGCAAATACAGCACCCCTGTATGCACATTTCACTGCAAATACAGCACCCCTGTAATCCCAATGCATATATACAATAGAACCAAACGCCACTGTGCTATAGCATTCTACAGTTCCCAGATGTGTATGCTATGTGCGTTGTGGTACACAGCTAGTCCAAAGAACTACAAGTACATCTCTGAATGTGTTGAAGCACATTGAAATGATCCTCGTTGCACACAAATGCAGGCATGATTGTGGATGATTGGCGGTAGAGATGAGCACATTGAGTTTGGCAAAAATGGTTTTGGAGTGAAATTGCTGACTTTGCCATTGGCAACATTTTTTGGAAACAGAAACTCTCAATTTTGTATCCATCTGCTGGCACTATTGAAGTCTATGGGCTTCTGCTGCATGCACCCAGGCAGCGGGAAGAAGGGGACCAACTGGCTGGAGGTAAACATTATGGCAGGGAAACTTTAAAAAAAATGCTGTATAAGGTTCCTTACCCATTAATTTAATTTGGCGTGTTTAATGTAATGCTCTTTGCATTTGTGTTTTTTTCCACATAACTTTTTGTGGTCCTATTTGTGTACTGTCACATTATATTTGTTTCCGTGTCTGGTTTTAATTTTTGTTACACAACAAATCAAAACAAAATAAAATCAAGGCAAATGAGGGCCCTTATATTTGACACCAGTTCAGGTCCAGGATAATGGAAAAGAACTTCCTCAGGAGCCGTTTAAAGCTCTTTGCACCCTTAAAAAGAAGAAAGACAATCCTTGCTGCACTCCTTACTGGGATTCCCATGTGGATACACAGTCGGGTGCTAGAAATGACTGCGGACGGCCCCCCTACATGCAAGTTGCAAGATGTCACCAGCACACCGAAATCGATAATTACAGCAAAGTGTTCATTTATTGATGTATGCTGTCTCTCATGATGCAAGTGCTTTCGGGAGCCACGCAGGGTCCCCTTCATCAGGCTCAGAGATGACCATCTCTGAGCCTGATGAAGGGAACCCTGCATGGCCCCGAAAGTGCTTGCATAATGATAGACACCATACGTCATTGAATTAACACTTTGCTGTAATTATCGATTTGGTGTGCTGGTGACATCTTTCAACTTAAAAACCTCCAAACACATCCTCCAGTTTGACTTGGCAACTGATGTCTATGCATTTTGTCAAAATGTCATCCAAACCTTTTTGTTTGTTTGTCAATTAAATGGAAACTTAGTTTTGCTCAATCCTAATGAACACACGTAAAGGTGTGAAGGGGGCCCTTAAAGTGGTATAGAGAGATATTTTACAGCACACAGCTCACAGAGATGCCGAGCTGCCAATCTTCTTTAATCCAAAATAACAGATAACATAAAAAAGTCAAACAAATGTCACAAGTTTCATTTTGCTTATGACTTTGTCAAAGATATTGGTAACCCTTTTCTATGAAGTCCTTTTTCCAGCTCTTTTGTCTGTTTAAATAATTTCTAGGGATGCACCGAAATTTCAGCCATCAAAACAATTCATCCAAAAGTGGGCAAAATGTCCATAGTACCAAAACGGCAGAAAATGCAGTGCATCCCTAGCTTCTCTCCTCTCCACTGGGTGCCGGTCTGTGTCCCATCTGATCCCAACTGCTCTCCCCTGCCTGTGTCGGCAGAGGTAGCAGGGATCGGAGGGAACGCTCAGCCTTCTGTGACAGACGGAGCAGTCAGGGTGGAGAGCGGAGCACAAACACTCAGCGATCCTTAATCTCAATTTCTATTTTAAAAGGGAAATATCAGGGATCTGCTTAGACCCCTGATATTTCCCCAAAGCCCCTAAAAGTAAAGTAATAAAATATTTAAAAAATAATTTAACATTTTTTAAAAAGGTTGAAGAGAAAAAGCCATTTTGAGTTTCGGCCTGACACATTTTTTAATTTTGGTTTTGGTCTAAAAATTTCAGTTCGGTGCATCCCTAACAATTACCCCATTTAAAATCATTTTTATGGGTGAATGCCCAATTGAATCTTTCATCTCTTGGAGTCACTGGACCTCCTGCCCTGAACTCCTAACACTATCCCCTACTTGCAACAAAATCTGTTTTTATCTCTTTAATGTTAGATCGTTTGGGTACTCAGCATAAGGGCTCTTTCACACGTGTGTTAAAACCAGGTATTTCAGAAGCGTTTCTAATGCCAGCCTGCCGCCTACTAACACCCATGTGGGATAAAACAATAGCAACCGCCCGGTACAGTTCACACATGGGCGTTAGCATTGTGTTGAGTTGTGCCACAAAATAGAGTGCATGTCGCGTTCTAGAGGTTTTGCCACTGCAATAATGCCTCCGTTTAAGTATATTGCTCCCTAGAGCATTTTTCAGGCATTTAAGAAGGGTTGCACAGGTGTTCAGGAGAGGTATAGGAGGTTTTGCAAAGCAAAAAACCACTGGGGAATCATAGAGTGAATGGACAGAGCAGCTGCAGATGACACTTCCTGTCTGCACACAGCCAGGGTTTTGTGAATGTGAATGTCACAACTAGCATTTTCCCAACAAAAGAGGACAACTTCTAGCCTGAAATGTGTCGGAAATAAATGCTGCACGGTTAATTCAAGCAGTAACACCCAGAATTGTATGAGCCAAGTCTGGCCAGCTACTGCAACTCCTGCTGGTCACTTCCCTTTACTACATTACTATACCATTAACACACTCCCCTACTTGCAGGACATTTTGCAAGCGTTTGTGATGCCTCCCTAATGCCTTGAAAATGCCTTGTAAACACTATAGGCATGTTAATCAGTGTTGCTCTGTGATTAAATTCTCAATGCACGTGTGAAAGAGCCCTCAAAGTATATCTTATAAATGGCACAGGAGGTGGGCTGAGTTGCAGGCTTGCCCTGATGTTTCATCCAGAAAATAATATTCTGATCTGAGAAATATTGGTTTTAGCGGTTCTACCCTGTAACTACTGTTCTGCCCAGCAGTAATATTGTCATCAAAGCCCATCTCCAGGGCTCCAGCTGTTCCCAGATGAAACCATGCCAGCACTGAGATGCTAACAGATCTCCATCCCGATATGTTGTTTTAAAGTGGCACTAAACTCTGGAGTTAAACCTTGAAAATGTATGTTCAAGTCTCTGAACTATTAACAAAATGTATCTTATTTATGGATCACTCAGCTGCAGATCCTCAAATCATCTCTGAATTGGTGCTGACTCTGTCCTTCTTTCTGGAGGGGGGCTACTTTTGTTCCCCATGGTCCCTGTGGGTGTTGTAAAGTAGTCACCACTCCAATCTCACCTTTACTTTACTAATTTGTACTGAGATTGTAGTCCATCACGGGAGTGAGCTTGGAGCAGTGGTTATTTTACAACACACACAGAGACCATGGGGAACAAAAGTAGCCACCCTCCAGAAGGAAGGACAGTGTTAGCACCAATTCAGAGATGATTTGAGGATCTACAGCCGAGTAATACACAAATAAGATACATTTTGTTAATAGTTAAGAGACTTGAACATACATTTTCAAGGTTTATCTCCTAGTTTTAGTGCCACTTTAAGTTCAGCAGGTCTAAAGTACAGTAATAATTTGACAGGCAGAACAATTACACAACTATTAGAAAGCTTTAATAAGATTATAGCATAAACTTTTGAACTGAAAATTTATATGTGCTGTAACTTTGTATAAACATCTGAGCTCTTGATAAATTGTAGACACTGCCAGAGATAAGACTATCTAGCATTGTCAGTATGATATTTATTTTTTCAATGATGTTGTGTAAGGCGGCATACTGGTTACAGTGCAGACTTGAGTTGCTGGGATACTTGTTTTAGGGGCCTTATCTTTATGTGATTTCCTCTGGGTGTTACAGTTTCATCTCAGTATCCAAAACACACTAGAAGGTTAACTGACCTCTGACCAAATGGGACCTAATGGCAGTGCATTTCTATGTCTGTGCTAAGGATATTAGATTGCAAGTGCCCTTCTGAGCAGGGACTGGAGGGAGTTGTGTAGCATACTTCTGTCTTTCTTAACTGGGGTTCTGTGAGAGGTTACTTGGGGTTCTGCAGGAAAACATGATAACTAGAATGACATGTTCAGGCAGATTTACCTACAGGTCAATGTTGCCACATAGTATTGGAGTTGACCCTCAATGCAAGGGAGATTCATTCCACTGACCCTCAATGCAAGGGAGATTCATTCCACTGACTCTCAATGTAAGGGGGATTCACTCCACTAACCCTCAATGCAAGGGAGATTCATTCCACTGACCCTCAATGTAAGGGGGGATTCATTCCACTGACCCTCAATGCAAGGGAGATTCATTCCACTGACCCTCAATGTAAGGGGGATTCATTCCACTGACCCTCAATTCAAGGGAGATTCATTCCACTGACCCTCAATGTAAGGGGGATTCATTCCAGTGACCCTCAATGTAAGGGGGATTCATTCCACTGACCCTCGATGTAAGGGGGATTCATTCCCCTGAACCTCAATGCATGTGGAATTCTTCTCACTGACCACTGCTAATCACTATGGTTTTAAGGGTCCTAACCATAAGTGTATTTTTCCTACTGACCAATGGCCACCAATATAGTTGTGCAGTTTACCACTTCTCTGACCGACGCTGTTAAAGAGAACTAAATTGATGTCTCTGCAGACACATAAGCTGACTCCAAGAAGGAAACCTTCCCTTAAATCTGCTGTTTGTCTAAATGTCTACTTAGACCTGCCCAACTTAGTGGAGCCAATGCTGTCAATGCCTGTCCCAGCCAAAGACCACAATTATTTTACACATCTCCCTTACACAGAGTAGGACACACACAACATGGCAAAATTACATTTACATCAGCAGCTTTCCAGTGGGGTCTTCAAAACGTGTCAGTACCTTATAGAATGAGGAATGATGACATTTTGGTTGGTTGATCCCTATGATGATGTTCTAGAAAAGTAATGCTTTGTTTCCATTGTACCCCCCCTTTGGCTACAGTGACCTTTAATAAAGTCAGAGTGGAGGGGGGAGGGGGGAGTGGTGAGCACCGAATGTCAGCGGTGCTGGTAGGTAAATCTGATTTAAAGAATCCCCTAGACAGATTGAGCTTCCAACACTTGCAGTGCAGGGGAAGCTCCATTGCAAAGGGAGTTCTCTGGAGTATCCAGAGATAGGCTTTAAAGTGTATATAAACTCTAACAAAGAACTTCTATTTGCTGTCGTTTGGTCTGTTGACTATACCATCACATTATAAATAAATAAAAACAAAAAAAAACCTCTTGATCCTGCCAGAAATCTTGTGAGCTGATAGCTCCCTGTGCTCTCAAACTGTGCTGACTACTATCAGTTACATTGTTCCCAGCTATCTGTCTGGACTACAGAACATCCCTCAATGTTATGGAGGAGAGGTGTTTTTGTAGTCCTGTCCTATGGTAATACCTCTGCTCTTTCATATATACATACGGTGAGTGAATGTTGTCACCCTAGAGCAGGAAATGTGTTAGAATCACCAGGTGACAAATAAAGGCAAAAAAAGACAGAAAAAAAAAGAAAATGAATGCAGCCACCACATCTAAGGATTGGTACGCTTCAATGTATACATTGTTCTTGGGTTTAGATACACCTAAAGTGACTCTAAACTCAGGAGTTAAATGTTAAAAATGTATTTAAGTCCCCTAACTGTTAACAAAAATGTATCTTATTTGTGTATCAGGGTAGATGAAAGTAGTCACTCGCACTCCATGATATTAAAGTCAATGCTGTTTATTGACTGAGATAACACACATCTCCTTAGCGATGTTTCGAGACCATGCGGTCCCGTTCTCAGGCAAACAGAGCATTATTGGTGTATCACTCGGCTGTAGATCCTCAAATCATCTCTGAATTTGTGCTGACACTGTCCTTCCTTCTGGAGGGAGGCCGCTTGTGTTCCCCATGGTCCCTGTGTGTTGTAAAGTAGTCACCGCTCCATGATCTCTCCCTGGATGGACTACAATCTCAATACAAAGTAGTAAACTAAATGTGAGATTGTATTGCATCACAGGAGTGAGCTTGGAGCAGTGGCTACTTTACAACCCCCCCCCC
>NW_017307401.1:488590-491029 GCF_000935625.1 Nanorana parkeri | reverse complement strand
CCCCCCAAGAGGAAGGACAGTGTCAGCACCAATTCAGAGATGATTTGAGGATCTACAGCCGAGTGATACACAAATAAGATACATTTTTGTTAATAATTAGGGGACTTGAATGCATTTTTATCATTTAACTGAAGAGTTAATGTCACTTTAAAAATACATTATATTTTCATTATTCTACAAGTGCAATTTTTTAGACATCTGCTAGATGGCGCAATGAGGCAATATATGATACAAAGTTTTTACAACTTTGCAGAAATGGCAAGTTTCTTCCACAATTGTGTATATATACATATATGTATGCATATTAAAAGCATAACTTTTTTTTATTTAAATGTATTTTGTTTGCCATTCTTATCATTTATTTCTTTCTTTTATTTTTTAGTGATATCAAAATGTTTGTGTTAGCATATCATCTACAGAAAATAATGCAGCAAGGAGCGCTGTGCAGTATCAGCCAATCAGATGCTCCCTGATTCTGGTACACTATGCACACATACAGCATAAGGCTGATGGTACATGCCAATAACACTTTACTGATAACATCTAATACTATTTTATTTTTTTTAAATAATAGACAATTTAGAGTTGAATCAGTTTTATTGAACAATATAAAATATCACAGAACAAGAACATTACTTGTGAGAATGCAAAACATAAAAACAACGGTCCAGTAGCGATAGCATATGAACCCACCGGTGGTCAAAGAAGTATACAAAATATTGTGCAGGCGTGGAGTCCGAACTCAAGCTAGACTGGTATATTTAGAAATACACAATAAAAAGGATGAGGAAGAACGAGTTCGGAGCTCCATACCAAGTCTCTATGTAAGCATGTAACATATCCACATGAAAGATATGATGTGGACAGCAACGGGCATGAGGAAGTAACCGCCACTATCTGGCTAGTAGGTGGAAGTAATAGTCCTGACAAATAATAAAGTAAGGCAGGATAGGGTAAGGCCGAGAGGGGCCTACCAAGAAAGAAAGCAAGGAAAAAAAACAGAAATAGACATAGAAGAAGGGGAGGGATAGTAAAGGAGGGGTCTAATCTGATCCTGGGAGATTACACGCTGCATGGTCCTTTAGAATAACAGACAATTTGGAAAAAGCACATGCCAGATTATATTATGTAATTAGGTGTTACTTATTGGTTCCTGTTTTCCTAATTTACCACCCCTTTTGGATTCACTTACTAAAGGAGTAAACACTATTCACCGGGCAAACAGAATGTTAGTAAATAAGCTAAACCTGTGGCCACTTGCAAGGTAAAGAAAGAAAAACGGTGAGGCTGATTTACTAACAAAAGAGATTGTTAATAAGGTGAATGTTTGCATTGTTTGGTGAATCAGGGGAAGCTGTGTTTACTTTGAATTCCCAATCAAGAAATACATTTTAGAAAATGTGGATTTTTGCTTGAACCTGATTGGATGACGGAAGTGAACCCGGCATCGCCTTACTCACTCTGCTATGAGAACATTCACTTTGCAAGGGGAACAATCTCTATTCCTTTAGTAAATCTACCCCCGCATGTTTGCTAGCACTTGATTGGGTAATTAAAGTGAACAAAACTTCACCCTATTCACTAATGCTTTCTTTGCTAAGTCAACATCCTCTTCTACCCCTTTGATAAATTAACATGAGTATGTTAAAACTTCTACTAATAGCAATGAGAAAAGTTTCTAAATTGTGCTCCTTTAACCTGAATCGTCCCCATTATCCAGTCTGAGGCAAGAATGAAGACTTGAGTCACACATTTTTCCACACAGGATCTTTGTAGGGTTCATTTTTGTTCTTGAATAGCAGAGATAAATGTGCCATGTGTCCCTTTCTGTGCCACTAACCGTGAGCCCTATACTGTAACCCCTTAAAAAGTAATTGACTCACTTTGCAAGGAACTTTACCTCTAGATCGGCGAATGTGGTGAAAATTCATTTTGCAAAGATTACCCAATCATGTGCAAGAAAAATAAGAAAAACAGTATTTTTGCTTTCACATGATTGGATGATGAAAGTCACTTTTTTAATTTTTATTTATTTTTTTACTTTTTTAAATTTTTATTTATTTGATTCCCTGTCACTTTTTTATTTGTTATCATTTTTTTTCTAATTATTTTTTAATTTCTTTATTTTTTGAATCTTACCATCTTTTACTTTTTATCATTTTAATTATTATTTTTTACTTATTTTTTCATAAATGTTTATTTATTTTATAATTGTTTATCAATTTTTATTTAAAAAAATTTCACTTAACTTTATTGCTATCACACAGGAGCTAGCTAACAAGCCCCTATGTGTTAGCATTCAGAGGTGACAGGTTCCCATTATTGAACCTGTCACCTCCAATACATGAGTTCTAGCACAGCACTGTGCTAGAACTCCTGTGACAGCTGAGAGGAAGGGCTGCGAGTGCAGCTCTCCTCACTGTCTACTGTAGCCGGCGG
>NW_017307401.1:470895-487821 GCF_000935625.1 Nanorana parkeri | reverse complement strand
GCCGCTCTGAGCCGCTCTGAAGCAGCAGCAGCCGGCAGGAGAGAGAGGGAGCGCTGACAGGTGTGATCAGAGCCGCCGCGGCTACAGTAGACAGTGAGAGGAGAGCTGCACTCTTGCGGCCAGTCGCATTTTTCCGCCCCTCCGCTGGCGCCGTCAAGCAGTTGCTTGACCTGCCTATATGGTAGCGCCAGGCCTGCACCCAAACAAGAGGTGAGAGAAAATGTTCCAATGGGAATAGCTGTAAAGTTTATAGGCTCTCTGTGGCCTGCACATCGTGGATCTACAGAAGAGTGGACAGCTGAGTATAAGGCCTCATGCCGTCTGAGCGATTTATCGAGCGATTTTTGCAGCAATATCGCTCATATTTCCACACGATATCGCTCTATGTAGCTTCTCCAATCCATTTCAATGGAGCTGTTCACATCTCGTCGCTCAATATCGCTCAATATTGCTTGTAGCTCGTCGCTGGTAGCTTGTCGCTCCTACACGACCCTTTTTTCAAGCGATTTTGCCCAATAGGAAAAAGTTGCGCGATGTCACGCGACAAGTCGCTAAATATCGCTCAAAAACGCGCGATTTTCATGTCGCTCAGTGTGAATGGGGCCTTAGGGCTTGTTCACACCAAGCGCTTTCCTGCAGTAGAGCAGAGCAGTTACAGATCGGATCAGTTCAGTTCTGAAGCATGTAAAAAAACTGCAGCAAGCCCTATTTTACCTGCTCTGGAACGCACTGAAAGCCCATTCTAGACGTAAAAAAAAATAAATACGTTTTTTTTTACCAAAAACGTCCGGAACGCATCAAAAACACGGCAAACTCATGCAGATCTGGTCTGCATTTGGTGTGATGTATGGAAGTATGGAGATAAGATGGTGCTGGAGGTAATTATTATTATTATAGAGGATTTATATAGAGCAAACAGTTTGTTCAGTGCTTTCCAAAATGGAGGAAGACAGTACAGATACAATACAATTCCAATACAAGAGGGTTAGGAGGACCCTGCTCATGAGTGCTTACAATCTTGTAGGAGGGGAAAGTGATACATAGTGATACTAAACTGTGTAGGGCAGTACAGGATATACTTGCACTTCAACAAGTCATAGATAAATTAAGGCATGGGCTACAAGATGGCAAATGCAATTTACGGGTCCATTCATTAAGCTGCCGAAGGATCTAGCCGTAGCTTTGACTGATCCTCATGTATCACTTCCCCCTCCCTTTTAGATTGTAATCCCTCAGGGGCAGGACCCTCCTTACCATCTTGTCTTGAATTGTATTGTGATTGTAATGTCTTTCTTATATTGTAAAGCGCTGCACAAACTGTTGGCGCTATATAAATCTTGTATAATAATAATAATCCATCGGCTAGCTTCGGCCCCAGAACCCCTTCGGTTCTATTCACTAAAACCCGTACAGCTCCCGAAGTCGGCCAAGGGGCTCAGTCGAGCCGAAGGCATATGCTTTGGCTCGACTGAGCCGAGGTGAAAGCCGAAGCTGGCCAAACGGCCGGCCATTGGCCGGCTGACAGGCTGCTACTGACTTCTGGGCGGAGCTCCTGCCACTTGCACAGACAGATCAGCATCCCTGGTTACCAGGTAACCAGGGACACTGATCTCCAGACAGCCCAACTCTCCCGGGCGCTCCGGGAGTCTCCCACTATTAGCCGCTCCCAGCTGCCCGGGGAGAGAAACACTTTCTCCGGGAAAGTTTTACTCTGCTCGATCGAATAAACCTTTCCCTGCTCTGTGTTTTTTTTTCTTCTGACATCGATGTTGTCACAGATGTTGGATCGGCTGAGTCGAACTCCTTCTGCACTTCGGGTCGGCCAAACATGCTGAGCATGTTCGGCCGACCTGAAGCCACCAGAAGCAACCCGATGTACGGCTGATTTCAGCCGATATACGGCTGGAATCAGACGTACCAGCCTGAAGTGAATAGCCAAACAGCGTTCGGCTCACTTGCTTCGGGTCGGTTAGTCACTTGGCTGCCTACGGCAGCTTAGTGAATAGACCCCTTAATGTTGAAAAATGCAAGGCTATGCACATGGCAACATAATACGTGTGCGCAAATTACAATTTAGTGGGTGCTCCATTAGGGAAGTAGGACATGGAAAAAGACCTGGGGGTTCTCATAGATCACAAATTTAGCAATAGTATGCAAATGTTTGTAGTACTGTATAATGATGAAATGTACTATATTATAATAATAATCTGTTAGACCCCTACCTTTGTGTAGTGTATTTATGTAAATTTGTATTAATATGTTAAAAATCAATAAAGTCTTATTAAAAAAAAACTCTCCATAGACCATAGGGGCCATGGAACAGCAGTATGGATATGGTCCCATTCAAGTGTATGGGGGGACATTACAGGTGTGGGCTATGCAGGACAAGATTTCAGGAAGAATGCTGTAAACACCAGAGGAGGCCAACTCCCTCAGGTAGAGGTAAGTGATTACCTGTGTAATAAATAATTCCGGGAGGGTGGGCAAGGTGATTCTGTGGGCTCCTTGCATTGCACTGCGACCAACAGTTGGCAGCAACACAATTATTGCAAACCTCATACCTCGCCCAATGGAACCATCAGTTGACTTCTCAGTGTTCAGGAACGTGCCTGCAAAATTGAAAAATTAGTAGCATGCGGTCACTCTACCAGCATCATGAAGGGGCCTCGCCAGGTGCTGCAGCACAATTTGAAACAGCACAGATTAACCCGATAGCAGTTTCTAAAGCTAAAAATAAAACGTTTTGGCTACACATTCACTTTAAGTTGAATGGAGTTCAGTTGAATTGAACTGACTTGACCACCATTGCAGTGTTTCCTGGATTAGCATTTTACTGAAAGGTTTTACATTGTGCATGAAGCTGCTCATTAAACAGCCTTTGCTTTGTTGAACACCACAGCACTGATTGAAGTCAGGGAGGATGAGCAGGGCTCTTCTGTGGGCTCCTTGCATGGCACTGGGACCAACGGTTGGTTGGCAGCAGTGCAATTATTGCAGAACTCAGTGCTGACCTCACTGCTCGCCCAATGGACCAATCAATTGCCTCTTCCAACAGTCTTCAGGAATGTGGCTGCAAAACTGACAAATTAGCACGTGATCCGTCTACCAGTCTCATGATGGGGCCTCGCCAGGTGCTGCAGCCCCATTTCTAACAGTGCAAATTACCTAGATAGGAGTTTTAACCATTCCCTGCTCTATCCAAAACTAAGAAAAAGATTTTGGCTGCACATGTAAGTTGAATAGAGTTCAAGTGAATTGAAGTGACTTAAGCACAACTGCAGTGTTTCCTGGATTAGCATTTTACCGATAGGCTTTACATTGTGCATGGAGCTGCTCATTTAACGGCCTTTGCCTTGTTGATTTGTCAGCATTCAGATAAAGCTGTCTCCACACGTGATCTCGCAGACGGTTACAGCTGAACGCAGCCATGGAAACAAATATTAATGCAACATGTGTGAGTGGAGCATATTTTTGGCTAGGGTCATGTAAGGTATAGGCAATGCTGCTTTCTGAATCGCTGCCAGGCTTCCTGCTGAAATCTTCCAGTTGTGCTGGGGATAAAGGGATATCTTCACATATCAGGAGGCAGCCTATAGGCAAATCGATACGATGCCTGAAATACAGATCCCAGTCTTCTTTTTGGAATAAGTTTAAAGAAAGTTAATATCAGACAGAAAAAGACACAATATGATATTAATCAAATGCATGCCGGAGGAGTCTGCAGCAGATTCAAGGTGACATTTCAGAATGGGGCCTCAGAGAGAGTGTGAGAAATAAAAACAGATTTCATCACAATGCTGCCCTGGGAGGCTGCTGGATAAGCGTACGGAAAAATAACAGATAACGTAAAAGGACAGAAAAACTGAATATCTGTGCTTGATGGACAATTCCACACAGACCTGGAGTAGGTTACAGTAATTCTTAGAAGGGTAACTGTATACATGCGTTAGAGCATAGGTAAACCCCCCAAATTATATGTAGCTGGTCTTGTGCCCAAAAACTGCATTGCATATCCTTTCTACATTTTTTTTTACAGCTATGTTGAGAAAAAAACAGTTGGGCAGTCAAAGGCACTTCCTCTAGAGAGGTGACAATGCTCCTTGCTCTGCTTTCAATGGAGCAGTGGTGTTGTCACCCCATGTCTGAGCACTACAGCATCAGGCTAATGTGGTGATGATCAGCCTGTAATGTTGCCCTGCTAGTACACACATCTGTATGACAGATAAGACAGAGGGATATGCGAACGAGAACCAACTAAAAAGGAAAAAGATATTAAACATCTTGCTTGACCTAAATGGTTAGAACATCCATGCTAAATACATGAGCTGCACTCTGCTTTGTTTTGAATTATTTGCCTTTAACATGTGCTTTGACTTTGTGAATATCCAGTGATACTACTTATCATTACAAACAGAAACTGTTACCTCTGTCTTTTCTGTCCCTGGTTATTGAGAGCTGTCCTTACAAGCCCAGACAAAAGTATGCACTTCTTTTCTTTACGTGGAGCTTGTATACATCTACACTGCAACTGCAGACAGAGACTGAGAACAAGGAAGGCATCTTTGCTCCACAGTCCACATTACCGTTAGAATCAATGAGGGGAATTTATCAAAACTGGAGCAGACAAAATCTGGAGCAGCTGTGCATGGTAACCAATCAGCTTCTCTTTTTCCTTTTTCAAGTCTTAACTGAACAAACTGAAGAGAGAAGCTGATTGGTTTCTATGGGCAACTGTTCCATATTTTGTCTGCTCCAGTTTTGATAAATTCCCCTGAATGTTTATAGGGCCAGACGTAATAAATGATGATTATTTCTATGCTACACTGCATTCATGCAGTCATTGGAGAGCACAAACTGCTGGAAGCAGACAGCCTATGCTAAAGGGAAGAGAGCTTATGTTTTCAGACCATGAGTGTGGAGAAGCATAAGACAGCAACATATTTATCTAAAGGAAAGTCTTGGCTAAATAATGAAAACAAAGCAATCTATGAGTTTAAAGGGCAAGGGAACAGCTTTAATGGTTAAAAAAGCATTTTTAACATCCATTTTGCAGGAACCTTTTGTCCCTTTAGCTTGTATCCCTGGGCACAACACTGTATTCTCCTTTTCAATATTTGTTTATGCAAAATACCAGATATAAAAATAATCCCATTTAATCCAATAAAGCATTTATTAAAAAAAAATCATCCAATGCATTTTTTAGAATAATTAGCGTAATCACATAATTGTGTCTTAATATTAGCTTGCTGTGGTCCTCTGCACAGTAGCACTTTGTTGTTGCCCCTAAAGAAGACAGAATAAAACTTAACCCTTGCAGTGGGGCTACCTCCGCACTGCAAGGGTTAAGTGCTTGTTTAGGTCTAGGGTGCAAAATTAAAAATATATTTTCACCTTGGTACCGTCTGGCTGCTAGACTGGTCCAAGCAGCCTCTCTCCCCCTCCACTCCAGCAGTCTAAGGACCTGTGAGTCATCACGTCTAATTAGTGTATTACAAATTGGGACATCGAGGGGCATTCCGCCGTCGGAGCAAAATTAAAAAAATATTTTGGTAGGCAAAAGAGGTCATGCATTATTTTGTTTTTTACACAGGTATCAGGATGTCCTTTGAAGAAAAATATCCTTTTATTAAAGGGGTACATCATCTAGGAATAATCCTATGCAATATAATGGGCTACTGTTGTGGATTGCTCCACTAGACTTTGCTGAGAAGCTTGTTATTAACATTCTTTAATCAATGCAGCTTTGCCCAATAATGACAAAAAGACATATGACTTGGGAAGGGCCAGGGCCACAGCCTTACTTAGGTAGTGCAGTTCACATAAATCTTCTACAATTACAAACAGAAACTTGTGCCAAATCACAGCTAAACTGTCAGCACATTGTAATAAAAAAACTATTGGCTGGACCTTACTATGAGTACTAGGGAAGCACCAATACTAGTATAGTATTGGTGCTTCTATACCAATACTAGTAGTGCCGATGCCAAATATTTGGGCGAGTACTCATACTCGCTCAAATGCTCCGATGCCTAGCCCGATACTTCCGGTATCAGGAACCCGGGCAGCGAGTCATTACACTCTGCCCGTCTTCCTGATTGGTCACAAAGCCGGCTCCATGCTCCCTCTTCACTCGTGACGAGGGAGCATGGAGCCGGCTTCCTGGCAAATCAGAAAGCCAGGCAACGCGTCATTACACACTCCCCGGCTTCCTGATTGACCAGAAAGCCGGCTTCATGCTCCCTCGTCGCCGGGCAACGCATCAGTACACGGCACCCAGCTTCCTGATTGGCCGGGAAGCCGGCTCCATGATCCCTCTTCACTTGTGATGAGGGCGCATTGGAGCCGGCTTCCCGGCCAAACAGGAAGCCGGGTGTCGTGTAATGACGCGTTGCCTGGCTTCGTGATTGGCCAGCTTCTCGACCAATCAGGAAGCCGGGCAATGCATCAATACACAGCGCCCGGCTTCCTGATTGACCAGAAAGCCAGGTGACGAGGGAGCATGGGGACGGCTTCCCTGCTAATCAGGAAGCCAGGTGGCGAGTCATTACATGCCGCCTGACTTCTTTGACGGGACTTCAGGTATCGGTATTCGGTATTGGCGAAAAAAAATATAGGTACCCATACTCAATACCCTCTCTACTCCGCAACTCTCCCCCTCAGTGTCCTTGCGTGTCACTAATCTACTAACTGACATATCTATCTGGATGTCGCAACACTTCTTAAAACTCAATCTGTCAAAAACTGGGCTTGTGATATTTCCTCCTGCCCGTGCACCTTCCCCCAACTTTTCCCTTGAGATTGTTAACACAACTATCCAGCCCTCCCCCCATGCCAAGGTCCTAGGTGTCATCCTTGACTCTGACCTCACCTTTCTCCCCCACATCCAATCACTATCCAAATCATGCCGCCTCCACCTTCGTAACATCTCCAAAATACGCTCCTTCCTCACCAAAGATACCACAAAATTGCTCATCCACTCCCTTGTTATCTCTCGTCTTGACTATTGCAACTCCCTCCTCATTGGCCTACCTCTACACAGGCTATCCCCCCTTCAGTCTATCATGAATGCAGCTGCTAGGCTCATCCACCTAACCAACCGCTCAGTGTCTGCAACCCCCCTCTGTCAATCCCTACACTGGCTTCCTGTAGCCCAAAGGATAAAATTCAAAATATTAACAACCGCGTACAAAGCCATCCACAACTCTGGCCCCGGCTATATCTCCAACCTGGTCTCAAAGTATTACCCTAACCGTCCCCTCCGCTCTTCACAAGACCTCCTGCTTTCCAGCTCCGTCATCAACTCCTCCCATGCTCGCCTCCAGGACTTCACTAGAGTGTCTCCCATTCTATGGAACTCTCTACCCCAACCTGTCCGTCTATCTCCCACACTGACTGCCTTTAGGCGATCCCTTAAGACTCATCTCTTCAGGGAAGCCTATCCCACCTCAACCTAACCACTGAACAATCACTTTCTCAAACAATCATCCCCGCGCAGCTACCTCCTCATGTATCACTTGCCCCTCCCTTTTAGATTGTAAGCCCTCACGGGCAGGGCCCTCCTTACCATCTTGTCTTAAATTGTATTGTGACTGTAATGTCTTCCTTATATTGTAAAGCGCTGTGCAAACTATTGGCGCTATATAAATCCTGTATAATAATAATAATACCGGGAAACTGGTATCGGTGCATCCCTAATGAGTACCATACTTCAACTACAGAAACCCACTTAAAGCTGAATTCTAGGCACAAAACATCTCAATTGAATATATTCGTCAATGGCCTCAATGGACACAAAGCCACTTCATGAGCACCAAATGCTTTTGAAAACTTATATATCATCTTGTAAAGGTAGTGGTGACATTATCAAAAAGAGCAGAGCTGTGGGAGGGACCCAGCGGGCTCCACTCATTACAGAAAAATACAGAAGGGGCGGATACAAGACCGGTCACCCTGCACAAGGAGACAGAGCAGCAGTGACCGGTCTTTATACCGGTCACTGCTGGAAGCTCCTATAATAAACTGGATTACTGCACAAATCGGTACACAAAGCACACCAAGATATTAGTAGGATTGTAGTGGGAATACACATGTACTGTATCTTGTATCCAGGAGTTCAGCTTTAAGGCCTAAACAGTAAATAAGCAACCAAGAGCTAGTTAAACTGTGACAACCTCTACCTTGTAGGGTGAGAATCTTGTGAGGTTGCTGGAATTATCAATGTCCGTGGCTCTAACCCCAAGTATCTCATAAGTATTCGAAGCCCACCCCCCACCACAGCTCAATCAGATGACAGTTAACCTTAAACAACATTAAAATGCGCAGGAACCTGCACACCCTTTTAAAATGTCAGGCTCCTAGCAGCCATGGCTCCATTTCATGTAAGGCTCCAGGGGCTATCAGAAGTAGCCAAGCTTCCACTGCTGGTAAAGTTCCAAAGACGAACCCTCCAAACCTAAGGCTGTCCTTGGAAATCATGGACAACTGCTCCAGTCTGAAAGCGTCTGAGGTTGAGTGTTTTTTCATTCTGTGGAGTCATTCAGCAGTGACACATGTTTACTGCATTAATACAGGACTGCTAGTCTGTTTCCCATAACACAGCGGGTGTCGAAGACTACTGTTTCCTTTAAAAACACTGACTTTTAGTTACACCAAGCTGATGTTACCTCCTAGGCCTTGTCACTCGGCACGCGATGACAGACATGATGTCACCTCGGTTTATTTAACCGAGTCTGGATTTTTACAATCGGCGCAGGGTTATAAAATGTTAACGTCTCCTATTAACCACCAACATGCTCCTGTAACTTTCACAGATTTCCCCGTCATGCCCCCCATGAGGGATCACGCGTTTGTGTTGTTACAAATATGTATTACTGTAAATAGTCCAACAGATGTCTCTTTCCCATCATGAAGGAAACCAGCGTTTCCCTCTTCCAAAATAACACCAGAAATGTGAATGTTTCCTGCGGTATCTGCCAGTATGTCCTTCCAGGGCGACCGCACATTATTGCCGCCAGTCAGCCAGAGTAAATGGAAAGTCTCTCATAGATTGGTGCTGCCAACTTGCAATTTCCTCCCTGCTTGCAGCTTTCCTGATCTGTCCTGGGTTTGTCAGGAGTCAGCATTTAGCCCACCCTGTAACATATCAGAAGCAGAGGAGATAAGAACGCACGCACAGTGAAGTCATAGTTCTCCAACCCTTTCCCTCATTTCTGCAGATGCTTAAATCATCTAAACATGGGCATGCATAGAGCTTTATCCAGTCATCTAATTACCAAACTGGTTCAGATGAGTATTTGACTTTGCATGTTTATGTCAATATCCAACTGCAGCATATAATTGGACAAATAGTCAACTAGACTAAAAGGAAGATTTGTCATTTTATATGTGGAGCATCCTTTGGCTGTCTATTGACTATGTCCAATTGAACATAAGATGCACTATTGCTCACATAAGATGTGCATGGGGATTGAGGGCTCATGCCTGCAGAAAAGCATAGGCCCAAATAAGCGGCAAACTGTCAACTCCTACATTTAAGTACACTGCTTGCTGGCTACACATTGTAATGTGATAAAAAAAAGGAGGACATTGTCCAAGAACATCATTGATACTGCTAAGGTGAGAAAGTGCAAGGTCACAGATTTATTATTTGCTCATAACATACTTTCACAAGCCACCTTTCCACAACAGATGACAAACAAGCAACTTCTCTGTGCTAGTCAAAGATAAACCATGAACACCCAACACAGTCTAACAGTCTGTCCTCACTAAAAGTTCCAGTCAGGCATCCAGTTACCCAAAGCCCCCATAGGGCACAACCCAGAAACCTTTAAAATGCTGGCAAGCAAACCACAGTTAAGAAACCAGTAAACTGAAAAAGATAGGCGAAACTACCAGGGTTGCAGCGGTCGCAATTGCAGGCACCGCCAGGCAGCACATTCTGCTGTGTGAGGACCCTCTCCACTTGGCCCCCCTGGCATGCTGGGACTTGTCCTGCATAGCTGGTGGTATTCTGCATTGCTGTATGATGATTATACAGCAATGCAGAATAGCACCAACTACTGTATGTAGGACTACAAGTTCCAGCAATGCGTTATATTTTTAAGTAGGCATACACCAGTGCCAATACTGGGCATTTTCACAAGTACTCATACTTGGGAAAATGCCCCGATACTAAACGCAGATACCGGTGTTATGTCGAGAACGCCGACATGGTCGACCTCAGCATCTGCGTTTGCGCACAGACCAGTATTATCGAGGTAACACGGATTTATTCACAAACTATTTGGTTTAAATTGTTAATTGTGACTGTTCATAATATGCCATCCATTATTGACTGCCATGGACGGAATATTATTAAAGGTCACTATTAACTATTACAAACAAATACTTTGTAAATAAATGCCGGTTTCCTCGTTAATCCCGTCTGTGCGTAAACACAGATACTGGGTCGGCGTTCTCGACAGGACACCGGCACTAAAATCATACTAGGGCCATTTGTAAGACAGAAGCCAATCAACTTACCAGCACGTCTTTGGAGCATAGGAGGAAACCCACACAAGCACAGGGAGAACATGTAACTTCATGCAGGTGGTGTTCTGGCTGGGATTGGGATTGATGGGGAAGACCCCAATGTTGTAAGGCAAAAGTGCTAACCCCCAAGCCACTGTGCTGCTTATGTGACAGTGATGGCTGTCCAGTATAAGGGACATTCTCTCAAAAGAAAAGCCGTATGAACACTTGTTTAGCAATTAATTAAGAATCATCTGATTCCATGTATTAAAAGTCATGTATCTAAAGCCTATTTTTTTAAGTCTTCATAGAGTAGTCTATGTCTTGCCGTCGGTGTCCTATTGAGGAGAATTACCTTCACTTCCTGTCCTATAGAAAACAACTGGGTCTATGAAAATCTCTCAAAAGTAAGAGAAACCAAAGTTTTAGAAGATTTTATCTCTATTGTTGTTCGAGTGCCATCTCAAAAGTTTAGATCTTCCTTCACTTGCTTCACGTGCTGGTACCTTCGTAAAATTTAATGCATTAGCATCCTGTCATGTAATTACACCTGTAACGAATTGGAACTTTTAGGTCCAACCTGCTCCTCCATATTCCAACTAGTAGAATGCACATTGTACCCCCCATGACAATGCCTTCATCTGCTTTTTCAACTTAAAATATATGTAAACCTAATTAATTGTAATATTTTTAAGTATGCAGATTTCATTCAAATAATAATTATTATTATTACTATACAGGATTTATATAGTGCCAACAGTTTGCACAGCGCTTTACTATATAAGGAGGACACAACAGTTACAATACAAAGACAAAATGGTAAGGAGGGCCCTGCCCATGAGAGCTTACAATCTTAAAGGGAGGGGCAAGTGATACATGAGGAGGTAGCTGTGTGTGAATGAAATCTCTTAGAAAGTGACAATTCAGTGGTTAGGTTGAGTTGGGATAGGCTTCCCTAAAGAGATGAGTCTTTAGAGATATCCTAAAGGCAGGCAGAGTAAAAGGTAGCCAGACAGGTTGGGGTAGGGAGTTCCAAAGGATAGGAGATGCTCCAGAGTCCTGAAAGTGAGCATGAGAGGAGTTGATAAGAGAGCAAGAGGTGGAGAGGACAGTTAGGGGGATACTTTGAGACGAAATGGAAATATAGCCAGAGTTGTAAATGGCTTTGTAAGTGGTTGTTAAAATGATGAACTTTATTGACAGAGGGGGGTTGCAGACACTGAGCGGTTGGTTAGGTGGATGACTCTGGCAGCAGTATTCATGATAGACTGAAGGGGGGATATCCTGTGTAGTGATAGGCCAATGAGGAGAGAGTTGCAATAGTCAAGACGCTGGATAACAAGTGAGTGGATGAGTAGTTTTGTTGTTTCATTGGTGAGGAAGCGGTGTATTTTGCAGATGTTATGAAGATGACGGCAGCAGGATTTGGACAATGATTAGATTTGAAGCAGAAAGGTGAGGTTGAAGTCAAGGAGCACACTTAGCACCTTGGAATGGATGGAGGGAGGGATAGTTGTGTTATCAATCTCAATGGAGAAGTTGGGGGAAGGTGCACGGTGGGAGGAAATATCATGAGCTCAGTTTTTGAAAGGTTGAGTTTTAAGAAGTGTTGTGACATCCAGACCGATATGTCAGTTAGTAAATTAGTGATGCGTAAGGACACTGAGGGGGTGAGTTGTGGAGTGGAGAGATATATTTCAGTGTCATTGGCATAGAAATGGTGTAGATAGAGAAGAGAAGGGGTCCAAGAACAGAGCCTTGGGGGACCCCCCAAGGAAAGAAGAAGAGAAGAGGAGGAGTTAGATTTGTAAGGTGACACTAAAGGATAGCTAGGTAGCTAGGATAGGTAGGAGGGGAAGAAAAGGAGAGCAGAGTCTTGGAGACCAGCAAGTGGAGTTAAAATGATAGCATCTGACCCTGCCATAAAAGTCCTTGCTCAGGCAATTTCTGTTTCCAGAGCGAGTGATCCTGAGTGTCATACCAACTAAAGCAAATAATAGAAGGGGGCGAGAGCGGAAAAGTTTGGGTAATATTATTGCCACTGATTCACTGAGATTGGACAGAATTTTGAACTATATGCAGGGCAGGGGGCCCTGGACAGCAGGTAGGTAAAAATGGCAACTGAAAGTGACATTTTACATACGAACGATGGAGACATTTAATACAAATTTATATTTAGTTCAATAAAAGTAATATTTTTAAAATGGGTTGTTTATGACAAGGTGACCATATAAAATAAATAAGAGACAGATCAGCTAGGGAATACTGCTTGTCTGTGCCTAAATGCTGATTTTGTCTTCATATCTACTAGTTAATAGACTGTGGTATGGCTTGCAATAGTATACTTTGCTGTCTGATATTGTTCTGCAATATAACAAATATTTTAAGGAAAGTGCTGACATTTCCTGGACATTGTAGAGGATATCCCGTGCCTAAAATGTTAAATCAACACAGGAAATACAATTGGTTTATGAGTTCCTTCTCTAGCTCTATCTGTTTTGTCTTCACCACTTGTCATATGTGGAGTGTAATGACAGTGAGGATTAATAGTCTACTAGGAAGACAAACTATTATTTTGTACTGTTACTGTTAATGCATTTATCTGAAAATATTAGTATTTTACATAATTTGCAGATTTTTTATAGTTGAAAAATATTATATTAGTTCATAAAGGTGTGTATTTATAAACCGTTTGCACATCGAACAGCTCTGCGAACAAGAGTAGCAGCACATTATGGCCACTAGATGGAGCCAAGGAATTTGCTATACTCCTCAGCTCCATCCAGTGGCCAAAATGTGCTGCAAATCTCAGTTTATAAATACACATCATAGTATTTAGCCACAGTAGGACACACCTACAACATAAGTATGCTTAGCAGTGCAATCTGTAAGACATTTTAATACAGGATAATCCACCTTGCAAATGTTTTGTCTTTTCAGCCTGTATGGGGTATGAAACTTGTGATGCCCCTGCAGCGCACAGTGGCTTTTACTGTATATAACTGCAACAAAATAGTGGGCGAATGGTACTACAGATCAGATCTGTTTCTGCAAATTCCACATGCCTGGTAAAATGAGTATGCTGTAGGAGGAGGAGGAACTTTCCAACATTTTCCAGTGCATGCAAAACAAATGTTTCAATAGTTCAGTATATACTGTGATGTTGGGAGTGTACATTCCTCTAGGAATACAGGACTAAGGATGCTTTCAGGATACCAAGAACATGTGAGCCAGCTTGGTGGAAACATGGAGGCCATGGACTTCTGTGTTCCTTGCTGCGAGTAAATGGGTGTATATGTGGTCGTGTATTGTCTGCTGGGAGTGATAGGTGCAGCACACAGCCGCCACCAGTCAGCCTGTACAAATCAATTGTACTTGGCGGCTGCATGCATATATACACAAATCTGTATGGCTACATGCCTACAGGGCCGTATGCGTCTTCCCCAAACACAGATAGTCTCCTTTCAGGAGGCATATAAAGCCCTGTACATATATATAGCAGCTTGGTTTCCTGTATATTTGCATATACTGTATATGCATACAAGGTATCAACTAGCATCCATATCTGGATGCTAGTTGGCTCCTTGATACCTTGTTTTGCATGGGGTGTGGTACTTCAACTTAGAATATGCTCATTTATGTATAAACGTATATATGCATTCAGCCTATTCATTCATACAGGCTGACTGGTGGCGGCTGTACACTGCACCTGTCACTCCCGATAATGATAATACGGTCGTATTGTACGCTATACGGCCATTTACTGACGTTTGCATTAGCCCTAACTCTAAGACAGCTAAAACCACATTGGTGATTTAGGTTTAATTTGCAGCATTTTCCTCATCTGCTCTTAGGCAACTTTTGTCTTTTTTATTCCATTTCATTATATCAAATGAAATGCCTTTGCTACATCCCAGAATCTTTCACCCTGCAGCACACAAAGCTCAAACCTAAAAGTGCAAAAGCACATTTGGGAATTGAGAGCCGTTAACATCATTGAAATAAGCTTTTCAATTTATGACTTCTAAATTTCCTATTTGATACTGTTTCTCCTTTGTTTTTGTTTTTCCCAAGGATAATAAATAAAACAATTCCTCATTCTTGTCATCACGTTCAAAACCGCTGTTTTTCAGCCATCCATAAAATTATAACCAAACTAGCATTTGAACGCTGGCAGTGTCAGACAAGGGCTGGTGCCAGGAAAAGACATGGAGGACGGAGAGAATTCTGTCCAACAGCTGATATGTGATAGGCTCAATGAGCTTCGGAATTCATTATGATTAGCAGAATTGTATACGGAGAGTCATGTAAGGAAATGTGATTGAATACATTACTCAAGAGCTATAGATAACTCAGGCTTTCTATTAATCCCACAACATGAACTCCTGGCACATATGAAATACACAAATTAATGCCCCACTCTATTAAATAATATGTAATCAAATATATACAGTCGTGTGAGAAAGAAAGTACTTCCTCTTTGAATTCTATTGTTTTAGGTATCAGGACATAATACACATCATCTGGTGCTTAGCGGGTCTTCAAATTAGGTAAATACAACCTCAGATGAACAACATCACATGACATAATACACCGTGTCATTATTTATTTTACAAACACAAAACCAAAATGAAGAAGCCAAACAAAACTAAGTGAAAAACTAAGTACACCTTATGATTGAATAGCTTGTAGAACCACTTTTAGCAACAATAACTTGTAGTCATTTTCTGTATGACTTTATCAGGCTCTCATATCTTGTGGAGGAATTTTGGACCACTCTTCTTTACAACGTTGCTTCGGTTCTTTGAGGTTTGTGGGCATTTGTTTTGTAGCGCTCCCCTTCCCGCTCAGCACTATCCCAATATAGGGTAACACTACCGGTGGCTCTGAAGGGGTGATCTCCCTCTGCCCTCATATGTATTCCTGCACAGTCCTGATCATCTCTTCCTGGGTGAAGAACTCATGTCCTATACCAGTCTTTGGTTAACCGAGGCCCCGGTCAGTTGCAACATCAAGGTTTCCTTAAAGGGGCCAGTTCCATAACACTTTATACACAGTTCTCTTAAGGTTCCGTCACAGCATTTCAATCGGGTTGAGGTGTGGACTTTGACTGGGCCATTGCAACACCTTGATTCTTTTCTTTTTCAGCCATTCTTTTGTAGATTTGCTGGGGTGCTTGGGATCATTGTTCTGTAGCATGACCTTCGACAGATGGCCTCACATTTGAATTTAGAATACTTTGCTATATAGAGTTCATGGTCATGTTTTGCAGTTCTGTGGACTGCAAAACAAGCCCAAATCGTCACCCCTCCACTACCATGCTTGACAGTTGGTATGCGGTGTCTGTGCTCTCCAAACGAGGTGCTGTGCATTATGGCCAAACTTTTCTACTTTGGTCTCGTCTGTCCAAAGGACATTGTTTCACAAGTTTTGTGGTTTGTTCATATGCAACTTTGCAAACCTAAGCCATGCTGCTGCCATGTTCTCTCAGAAGAGGCTTTCTTCTGGCAACTCTTCCAAACAAACTATACCTGTTCAGTCTTTTTCTAATTGTACTGTCATGAACCTTAACTTTTAACATAACTGGGGCTGTAGAGTCTGATATGTAACTCGGGTTCTTTGCAATTTCTCTCTGAGCATTGGGGTAAATTTACTGGGAAGATTGGCAACTGCCTTGAATGGGTTCCACTTAGGAATAATCTTCCTCACTGTAGAATGATGGACTTTAAATTGTTTGGAAATGGCCTTATAATCCTTCCCAGATTGATGGGCATCAACAATTGCTTCTCTATGATCATTGCTGATGTCTTGCCTCCTTGGCATTGTGCTAACACACACCTGAATGCTCCAGACCAACCTCCCCCCACCCCACATTCCTGCCAGACCTAAAGGGTCTGGTATGAATTGTGGGGGGGAATCCCACACTTTTTTAAATAGTATTTCTGCAAAATGTCTTTTTTTCTAATGTAATTTTGCTGCAACGAAAATTTGTTTGTAAATACTACCGTATCTGAAAAGAACAAAAATATCGGATTCGTCTGAATCCAAATCCCGAACCAAATTGACATTCAGACCCGAATCACAAAAAATAACAAAAATCCAACGAAACAAAATTAATTTTATGCCGGTCTGCATGATTATTGCGTCACTGACCCTGGAACAAGTATGCGGATCAGGAAAGCCTGAAAGAAATCAAAAATAAATATTTGCATGCTTGTTATAGGTCATTAGTAAAATCTATTGAAGCAAGAGGATGATAATTGAGCAATGAGCATTGTAAGAAGAGCTAGAAGTTAGAAGAGATTGATGAAGCTAGGCTCTACCTTTAAACAATGTGATAGCCTCAGTGGTCAGTATCTTCATGTCCAAGGGGCTTAACTCAAAGATTTAAAGTGACATTAAAGTCAAAAGTCCCTC
>NW_017307401.1:465755-470036 GCF_000935625.1 Nanorana parkeri | reverse complement strand
CCCCCACAATGCTAATGTAAGGACTTACCATTAATGATGTCTCTTAATCCGATCTTCTTCTTTCCTGTAGTTTTTAGCTGTGCCTCCGGCGCTGGTGCGTGTCTCCGATCCAGCGCTGACTCCTCTGTCCTCCTCTTTGCTCATGTCCCACGGAGTCTGTGTGGGTGCACGCACGCCTTGTGCCTCTCCTCGTCTCCCGGCCGAACATCTGAACTGCGCATGCGCCCGCTCCAAGATCCTTTGCGGCTGCCTGAGGAATTTTAAGATGTTCGGACTGGAGCGCGCACACAGGTAAGTATTAACCTCCCTGGCGGTCTGATTATGCAGGATTTTAGCATGCCAAAGCGGTACATTGTTTTTCACTGCAATTTACTATCGCTGTTTTCTAGCTGGTCTAAAACCGCTTTTGACGTAAAGGGACCCTTTTTGGATGCCATGGACGTTCTCAAGTTTCCAGGCAGAAAGTACAGTAAAAGTGCAGGCAGGGCACTGGACAAAGCTCTAGGGACAAAATAGAAGTGAAATGGTTTGATACATAAATGTAATCATAGCAGACACTCGGGAATACCGCCAGGGAGGTTAACCCTTTTTCACCCTTATTCACTCTTTTTTTTTATCGTTTTGCATATATCTACTGTTTGCTAGACATAGATATATGCAAAAAAATGTCAGGGTTAAATAACCCTTTAAGGCCACTGCTGATATAGCCCTGCATAGACAAAGCCCAGGTTCACTTCAAAGCTATATCTGATATTAAATGAACCATTACACATATACACATGCACAATCACACACAGACACACAGAGGTTGAACTTGAAGCACCTGTGTCTTTATTCAACCTCAAATACTATGTAACTATGGACACTGATATGGCAGGATACAAAACTGGCTGGTGTTATACCAGTGACATTCCCCATGCAGGGAAGTTTCTTCAGGTAAAACTGACTCCCATTAAAACTCTTTAATCCCTTTGACTCAGGATATGACGTCAGAAGCTATATTAGAGTTGCAGGCAGGGCCATCGCCATAATGAGGCCTCCTGAGGCTATTGCCTCAGGTGGTATCTCTTTCGATCACATAGTCATTCTGGTCGGAGCATTCCATGTTACCCTATCTCCTCTCCCAGCTCTTAGCAACATTGGACGCTCTGGCCAGTGTCCCGACCAGCTCTTGGCAACCAGCAATGTCACTGGTTGCCAGGAACTAAGCAGGATGCTCTGGCTGGTGTCCTGCCCAGCTCTTGGCAGCCAGTGACATCAGTGAGCTGGGTGGGACACCGGTCACAGCTTGGCGGTGAACCAGGTGGACCCGATCAACTGCCCCACTGACTTCCTGTAACATGACCAGCCACCAGTACCCCCCAGGCCCCCCGAATGGTGTAGTGACACCCCTGGGGACAACTGTTATGATGACAACTGTCTAAGTTGGGATGTAACTGACTCATAAGACCCACTATTACTTCCTGTTGAGATTAGAGAAGGAAATGCGAAGGGAAATCTCTTAAATGATACATAAAGGGAAAATAAGTCCTAACGGGTTTGAACCATGCCTTACTCTATCCAAAATGAGAAAAAAATGCTTTAGATATACTTTAGCCACCGTTGAACCATGTGCAAATCTGTTCTGTTGGTGATTCATAAAAAAATCACTGATAACTGGATAACTGATTATCTGGATAACTTATAATCCAAATATCTGAATCCCACTGATGGCTCCACATATTCACTGATAACCTGTAATTTGCTCATATGATATTTCTTCCTGATTGGATGATCAGATGGTGTTTTGCACGGTTTTAACATACCTCAACATACCTGTAAACATGCACTTATCTTATGTGTGACAGGTCCTCTTTCACAGAACAAGTATGACCAAAAAACAAGAAATCAAATTAACCTCAGAGCAAAGTTAGAAAAACTTCCCCCAAAGGTCATGCTGTGTTAAAAGGCACATTTAAACAAAGCCGATGTCCAAGTCCTCACCCCCCCAAAAAAAAAAGTATGTGCGTTCGTATAAACAGAGAGCTGCAGAAATGGAAAATTAAGCAGTAGCAGCTCAATTTAGGACATAGAAGTCAAGCTGGTTTACTTTGAGGATAAATGACGACTTTTTGAAGTCTCAATAAAAATTGCTGGCACATTAAATCCCTGTATACACATTTCTAATCTTCTCAGCAAACCATACATTACGTGCTAAGTTTAAGTGCATGTTCATGGAAAGATGTTTTTTTTCCTTTTACATGGAAGAAAGTTTGTGTTCTGATAGCGGGGTTCTCGTTAGATATTATGTAACACTGACCTTACGGCCACTTTTTTCTTACTTACAAAACCTTCACAAAATTCAGGATCACACAAATAATGAATGCACTGGAAGGGAAATAAGGATCAACATTTAAAGTTTTAAATGACATGTTTGTTGCTGTTTTATATCAGTTAAATTGTTGTGTAATAGAATTCCATTTCTTCAAGTGACTTTATTGTGAATTGAAGAATGACCGGCAGATCCCTGGGTAATCAATGTGGAGAAATGGCCCAAATGCGTGAGAGTAAGGATGATCGTTCTCTTTGGGCCTATTTTGTTGTTCTTTTGTCACTTTTTCTGGCACTTTCCTCTGAATTTTGGTTTAGAATCATTATTGTCATCTAAAAGCACTTATTTATTCAGCGAGTGGGCCTTCTTTTCCTTCAGGAAACTCACTTCCCGATTTCTTATCAACCTGCCTTTCTTAATAAATACTATCCTCAGTTTTTTCTGGGCAATGCCTTCGACAAGACTAGAGGGGTTGCTATTTGCTTTGCTAAAAATGTTTCATTTCGCTCGTTGCTGGAGATAGAAGATCCCGAGGGGCGATATTTACTATTGAAAGGGCATTTAAATGACACCTTAGTTACACTCTTGTCCTATTATGCCCCAAACTCGGCTCAGGTTCCGTTTTTCACTTCTATGCTACAAACCTTACTACCTCATTTTGAAGGCGCAGTGATCTGTGCAGGAGATTCTAATCTTGCTCTGTAAAGTAGTTTGGATAGGACACATACTGGAGTATATAGATCTAGACGCCCCCAGAAAGCTGGTATGCGCCTTGCAAAACTGTTGTACGCTCATTCTCTAATAGACATATGGAGGTAAATGAACCCTGCGGTGAAAGTCTACACGCACTTTTCCTCAGCACATCATAGTTATGCTAGGATATATCACTTCTTTGTCTCCGCTTCTCTTGTGCCTCTGGTTGCTTCCTCCACCATTAGGGAGATGGCATGGTCAGACCATTCTTTGGTGTTGATGGGACTCACTACACTATCACTAGCTGCTAAACCTTTTTGCTGGCTGAACAAAACAAATCTCTATTGGGGGATGCGGTAGTACAGGGTGAGGTCCAGTCACACTTGGAATCTTATTTTTCTATTAATGCCACTCCTGATTTGCCCTCTACAATGGTATGGGCAGCCCATAAGGCGACAATTCGAGGCTGATTAATTGAATTGGCTACCAGAATAAAGAGGAGTGCAACCAGACGCATAAATTAACTGGACACGGAAACTTCAACGTTTATCTCGGGCTCATAAGCAAACTCCATCATTAGATCTCTTGAAATCTCTGGATAAAACTAGATTAGAATTGAACTTGTTACTAACTACTAAAGCGGAAAAAAGTCTGCGATGGTCAGATAACAAATATTATGTCCATAAAGACAAAATTGGTACCCTTTTAGCTACTAAACTATCCCCTAAACCTATAGTTTATACGTTCCCTAAAATTCGATGTACCTCTGGCGCATACTCACTACATCCAACAACTGTTCTTCAGGAGTTCCACTTGTTTTTCACTAAACTCTATCAGGATAGTAATCTTGTTTAATCCGATTCATTGAGATCATTTCTCAGTGAGGTTCACCTTACATCCTTGTCACTTGACCATTCCATGATTATGGAGGCACCCATCTTGGCACTGGAAATCAAGCAGGCAAAATTGTCATCTGCTCCAGGTCCGGATGGACTGCCTGCCTTATATTATAAGAAGTTTTCGGATGTCTTGGTGGCTCACTTGGAGAGATTCTTTAACCAGTTGACATCCGCGGTGTTAAACCCCCTTCCCATCCAGGCCATTTTTCAGTATTCAACGCTGCGGTACTTTGACTGACATTTATTCCGTCATGCAGCGCTGTACTGAAATGAATTTTATACCCTTTTTTGGGGACAGATAGAGCTTTCTTTTGGTGGTATTTATTCACCACTGGGGGTTTTATTTTTTTATTATATTAAGGAAAAATTACCGAAATT
>NW_017307401.1:376748-460828 GCF_000935625.1 Nanorana parkeri | reverse complement strand
GGTTGTAGTAAAAAGCGGGTCTTCCCGGCCCGAGCAGGAAAAAAATGCCGTCTGGCGACGGCAACCCGCAGATAGGAGTCAGTCGTCCGTCCGTTTTTTCTTAACGGGCGGACGGCAAGAGGTTAATGAAGTGAGACGGGGAAGTCCCTTACACACAGATTTAAATAGGGCGTATCTTACAGTTCTTTTCCTAAACCCAACAAGGACCTAGGGGAAATCTACAACTATAGACCGATCTCCTTGATAAACAATGATTTAAAACTCCTAACTAACATTCTTGCTAATCGATTGAGCTCCTTCCTAAAGAATTATTGCTCTCACCCTGACTCTTGCGACGATATGTAACATGTGTGGCCCAATTTTTGTTTTTGCATGTAGGCACATCTGACGCGTGTTTGCGTTGTATGTGCGTGCACGTGGGGGACAGGGGACTTTAACATTTTTTTTTGCATTTTTAATTTTTTTTTATCTGTTACTTTGATTTTTACAATTTTTTTTTTTTACACTCAAATTTATTGCTATCACATAGGGGGCTAACAAGCACATAATAACAAATATAATGTGACAGGTCCTCTTTATGGAGACATCAGAGGTCTTTCAGACTAGGTAATGTAACCTAGAGACCCCAAAGAAGCTGATGACGCAGAGATCTGCTTCACCGTGTTCTTCTTCTGGCTCTAGGAACCAGAGAATGTGCACATTGACACCAGACACCGGTCCCGGGCTCATAGGGGGGACAGTGGATCCCGGGAAGCCGATACCGGCACCGGCAGCGGCGGACACACACACACATCGCAGCACCGTACAAGTTATCCGTCGCCTGTACAAACGCTGGATCGCTTGTATTTAAACAGCAATCGTCTGCTGTTTAAAACGGTACCAAGAACACGGCAGCAGCAGCAGCCATGTTCTTGGTATAACCACTTCCAGCGGATGATGTGTATTTACGTGAACCCGCTGGAACTGGTTAATTTCTCCATATAATCAGGCCTGAAACACCATATACCACCATCAATATGCACAGTTTGCACTATTACAGGGTCATTATTGATGTGGAGAAATTTTGTTTTACAAATGCAGAATTGTTATTTTTTTCCCAGTTTTTTTTGGCTAAAATTAGGTACCTCGGCTTATATTCGGGACGGCTTATACTCGAGTATATACGGTACTCATAACTTATGTGATATACTACATGACGAAATTCATACCTCTAATATTTGATTACTTCCTTAATTTCTCCATATAATCTGACCTGAAGCACCAGATACCACCATCAACTTGCACCGTTTGCACTATTGCAAGGTCACTATTAATATGGGGAAATGTAGTTTTGCAAATGCTGAATTGCTATTATAATATACTGTAGCAGCTAATTTATAATGTGTTTGCACAGCATATATCAGCGTGAGTGACAGGGCAAAAGAACGAAAAATTGCAGTTAAAAGCACAGAAAACTCAAGCATTTTACAGCATCTTTTCATTTCACACATTTATTTCAACCACTTGTAATATGCCACTGAACTTCCTAGAAATCTGTCTAGTCAATTCTCTAGTACAGCCCCCTCCATCCTTGCATGTCATAGTCCTCACCTCTTCCGAAAGTCTCTACTCTCTGCCTTGCTCCTCTACTCATCTCCTATCTACATAGTATAGCAGCCAGGGAAAGAGTAAAGGGGAATACTATAAGGTGTCACTTTGGGGCCACTATAAAGAAATTATGGACACCGGCACTCCAAGGTAGAATAACGTCTTTTTATTGACGTATCATGCAACAATACACTTATTGCAACGTTTTGGGGTCACACAGGATCCCCTTCATCAGGCAGAACAAGTCTTCAAACACTTGTTCTGCCTGATGAAGGGGATCCTGTGTGACCCCGAAATGTTGCAATAAGTGTATTGTTGCATGATACGTCAATAAAAAGATGTCATTCTACCTTGGAGTGCCGGTGTCCATAATTTCTTTATACTGCTCAGACGGTGGCCATCCGTCGACTACTGATGCACCCAACCTATTACTATGGATTAGCGGTAAGGAGTGCAATGGACATGGACTGTAACTTTGGGGCTACTGACATCACATCCAAATTGGCAGTGCCCGGGAGTAGGGGGCGTAACTACAGATCATGGGGTCCCATTGCAAAACTTTGTTGGGGTCCCCTGGTAACCTCTCTACTATTATTGATCTTAACATAAAGTATGTCTAGATCAAGGCCAGGTAGCAGAAGAGCTGTCAGCATAGTTAGTACAATACTAGGAGGGCCCAGACCTTGTCAGGAAATAGTGGGGCAGCAGTGCAGAGAATTATCATTTAACATTTGTCTTTCAGTGAACCGCCTCGTCCTCAGTAGCTCCCTAGTCTTTTTCAGCATATCTGATATCAGAACCTCAGTGTAAATTCTAAGCCCTCCTGCCCTAAACAAGTAATGAAGGAGGTGGTGTAGTAGTCAGTCAAAAGTCAGTTTCAGTACAAATTATTAGCTAAACACGAGATTGTAGTGCATCACGGGAGGGAGCTTGGTGACTATTTTACAACACACACAGGAACCATGGGGAACAAAAGTAGCCGCCCTCCAGAAGGAAGGACAGTGCCAGCACCAATTCAGAGGTGATTTGAGGATCTACAGCTGAGTGATACACAAATAAGATACATTTTTGTTAATAGTTAAGGTACTTGAATGTATTTTTTAAAGTTTAACTCCTGAGTCTAGTGTCACTTTAACCCTTTCTTACCCAACCAAAAAAATAAAAATGTTTTGGCTATACATACACTTTAACCTTGTATTGTAACAAAAAAATATTTACTCAAGTTATCTTTTATTATATAGAGAAATCTATTCATCTCCACAATAAATGATCATGGCAACTTTTTTTTTTCAATACAACCACAATGTTCTCAAAATTAATTCACCATAGAAGTTCTCAGGAACTGTCCTTATCAGAAAATCTCCAGCCATCTGGAAATTATCAGCTGGTCATGTGACCCCTGTGACCTGCACAAATCTGTCCGTGGTTGAATCTACAATCGGAGTGGGAGCTTGTGACTCTCTGATGACAAAAGACTATTATCTCAAGCATCACACAAGCATCAAGATATTTCCACAGGAAAAACACTTTCATCCAGGAGGAGAAACAAGTCTTAGAGAACCCCAGACATATTCTGAAATCTGCTTTGTTCTCTATATTTTAAGGTATAATGAAAGGCAAAACTTTTTGTTAGATTTGGATAAGGGTGAGGGGGTTAAAACCTCTGTCAGTTTTTTTCTTTTGTTTGTTTAATTGCTGACTATGTTGCCATTAGGAAAATTCACTTTCCTGAATTGTCCTGATATCCAATGTCACAGTGAATGAAAGTGATAGGTAAATCCGCATTGGATCCCTGGTATTCCCAGAGTTCACAAATGTATTTATTGACAGGGTTATTTACAAATGGGTGAAGAGTTTGGAGAAGGCAGGAGAAGTGAACAATCTAGGACAACATAGCTGATTTGGAAAAATTCTCCAATTCAGCTCACTTTCCAGTTCAGCTATGTTGTCCTAGATTGTTCACTTCTCCTACCTCCTCCAAACTCTTCTCCCTTTCGTGAATAACCCTGTTATTATTTATTTCAGGTATTTATATATATATATAGCGATGACAATTTACGCAGCCATTTACATAGAGCACAGTCACATCAGTCCTTGCCCTCGAGGAGCTTACAATCTCAGGTCACTATCTCACATGGCTACAACTAAGGCCCCGTTTGGGGGCTGAAACATGTGAGCATTTGTTTGTATGGTGATTTTGTGTCTGCTTACAAATAAAGTATTGGATGGACAGATCCCCTTACGAGTGCCGCTTTTTACATATTGATTAGTGAAGTCTCTGGTGGAAGCTTTACCAGGCACTGAGGTTCAAGCAGCAGGAATGGAGACAAGAGGGTAGAGCGGCTCTATGTTTCTTAATCCCTATCTCACATGCATACATAGAGGGCCAATTTAGACAAGGGCCAATTATCCTTCCAGCATGTTTTTTGAGTGTGGGAGGAAACTGGAGTACCCGGAGGAAACCCACGCAAGCTCAAGGAGAACATGCAAATCATGAACTTTTTCTTAGGATCACCACTAGAAACAAGAAGCAACCTATAATGCAATGCATGGCCTTTTCCCCTAGTCAGATGAGTCACAAAAATCAATAATTTGAAGCAATGGATAAGCCAGTCCCCTATTTATAAAAAGGTGCACTCACAGCAGCCATATTATCTCTGTGTGTTGGAGCTGTTATGGGGTGCTGGCAATTCTGTGTAGGCAGAGATACTCCTTTTCTTTTCATAAATGTTGCCAGTGCCTGACTTCCATGCCCTTTGTTTGACAATTGGTGGCTTATTATCCCTACAAATGGCCAGAACTGCCACTTCCACATTTCTGATACTCCTAAAGAGTAGTGGACGAATAGAGTCATGGGTAACTTACAGTCATGGCCAAAAATATGGGCACCCCTGCATTTCTGTCAGGTAATGCACCACTTTGCGCAGAAAATTGTTGCAATTACAAATGTTTAGGCATTCTCATGTTTATTTCTATTGTTTGTATTGGTATGACACAAAAAAGTGGAGAAAAAAAAGCCAAGTTGGGTCTCCGTCAGAGGTCACAGGTCTTACAGAGGGACAATGACCCAAAGCACACGTCATAAAGAACCCAGAAATGGTTTCAGACAAAGCGCTGGAGAGTACTGGACTGGCCAGCAAAGAGTCCAGATCTGAACACCATAGAGAACCTGTGGAGGGATCTCAAAACAGCAGTTGGGAAAAGGAACCCTTCCAATCTGAGAGACCTGGAGCAGTTGGCGAAAGAAGAGTGGTCCAAAATTCCTGTAAAGAGGTGTAAGAAACTCATTGATGGTTACAGGAAGCCATTGATTCCAGTTATTTTTTCCAGGGGATGTGCTACCAAATATTAATTGGGGGTGCCAATAATTTTGTCCAGTCCATTCTTGGAGTTTTGCGTTGCATGTGTCAGATTTGGCTTTTTTTTCCTCAACGTTTTTGTGTCATACCAATACAGACAAAAGAAATAAACACGAGCATGCCTAAACATTTGTAATTGCAACAATTTTCTGCGCAAAGTGGTGCATTATCTGACAAATGCAGGGGTGCCAATATTTTTGGCCATGACTGTACATCCCAGGTAATTTTTTACAATGTCCTGCGAATCCTTTAACTGTTCACCTTATGCAAAGGTACAACAAAAATCACTAAGAAAATCACAAAAAAAGACAAACACTCCAAAAAAATTAAACAAAAGAACATCTTCCCCCAATTTACAAACCATAAAAATAAGTTGGAAATAATCAATGAAGGACTTCTTTCTTAACTGTAACAAGTCTGATCCTTCCCTTCGAGGGGTAAAGTTTGAAGGGTTAAATGTTGCAGTGTTTCAAAGAAATGATTCGGAATGACAGCATGGGAAATTAATCGTGGGAATCTCCTAGAGTCACGTGATTACTGTAATAAACCTCCGTGGGCTCATTCACACAATGCCGGCAATAGACATGGACAAACATACATTGTTTTCAGTTATAGAACGTACAATTTCTTTGGCTGCCGTCAGCAAATAAATTAATACGTCACCAACTCTCGCCTCTGCTTGCCAAATAGTACAGGGAAAGAAATATAAAATTATATTTCATTTGTTATAAATATATATACATAAAATATGTGGTGATACAATTACAAAAAAAAACAAAACTGTACAAACACAGAAACAAAATGCTTTGCAGATGATGGAAAAAATATTGCGCAATTTATGCCAAAAATATTATCATGATGGGTCCCAAGTCCTCTTCTTAATATAGGAAGGAATGGTGGTGGGTGATATCTACTATATTTCATGGTATATACAATAATTATAAGAAATGTAATATCATTTTATTTCAAATAATCCTTATTACTTGGAAAACAGAGGTGAGCACGGTTGATGCATTTATACTTTTATGTATTTGTTCTGCAGGAATTGAGGGAAAATCACTATTTAGTCTCCAGCTTATCTTTGCATCACTTTGAGCTCCAAACACTTTAAATTCTTTTTGTCTAAAGTGACACTAAACTCAGGAGTTAAAGCCTAAAAATACATTCAAGTACCTTAACTAATAACAAAAATGTAGCTTATTTGCGTATCACTCGGCTGTAGATCCTCAAATCATCTCTGAATTGGTGCTGACACTGTCCTTCCTTCTGGAGGGTGACTACTTTGTGTGTGTTGTAAAGTAGTCTCTGCCTGCTCATAGAGATCTGTTGTTAATCTGTTGACACTTGTGGTTTATCTATGTTGATCTGTCATCATGTATTCCTGTGTCCTTTCATGTAAACACCTCAGACATCCTCTGTGTTTGCATTTCTGTGTCCTCTCAGTGTGGTGTCACCCAGATATTTTCCCCCAGACTCTGAAAACGGCAATCGCAGGTCAATGCTTTGGTACCCATGTGAAGCTTGCTTTGAGGCTGGGTTCACACCTAGGCGTATTGAATATGTGCGTTTGTCACGCGTTTTTACCGCGATTCGCGGTAAAAAACCGCACGACAAACGCGCGTTTCCGTGGGCTACTTGGCTGTATCCCAATGGAAACGCGAGACCAAAACGCCCCAAAGAAGTACATGTACTTCTTTGGGCATAGGCCGTTTTGTATCGCATTCGGGCGGGCGGAAATACGGCAAGGTGTGAACCAGACCCATTGAATACAATGGGATTTAGATGTTTGAGCGTTTTGTAGAGCGTTCGTCGAGCGTTGAACGCGCTACAAAACGTTCAGGTGTGAACCAGGTCTTAGGGTGGAATTTTTCTGGCATTCTACAAGAAGATTTACATAGATAAATAGTAAGCCATGTTGAAAAAAGACACATCACTATCCAGTTCAACCTAAAGGCAAAACTATATAAATTAAAAGCCTGCAGTGCTCTCGGGGGAGGGGGGGGGCTGTGCGGCTCCCAGGGGGGGTTGTACGGCTCTCCTGGAGGGCAGCTGCTGCTCAATAGATCCGACCGTTATGGATCACTGCGGTACGCGATCCAGACAGTTCACAATCAGGCAGCGGAGGCGTCTAAACAGGCATATTAGACGGCCGCTCGCAGAGAGCAGTCTCATTGTCACAGGTCAGCTAGAACTATGAGGTGAGTGAAAAGCACTCACCTCATAGTTCTCCTTTAAGCCATTGGTTATTGGCATCAGTATAGCTGGTTATTATACTGCCATCTTGTGGGCATTTTGGTTATTGCACCATGTTTTTTCTGACTTCCCTCCCCTTGTGTGTAATGTACCGCCCTTCTTCTTGTAGTAGTTCTTTCTGGTGCCATGGATGCCTATAGCAAGGTCACATGTAATATGCTTGCCTGGAAACATTATCATCTTTGAATTTCAAATACAGTCTGTTCATTCATCTGCTGTATCCTGCTTTATCCTGCTTTATCCTGTTGTGTGCTGTAACCTGCTACACACAATAAAGATCCTCGTGGATGCTAAGGTATTTGGTGAGTTCAGCTACCTGATAAAGATTGTCCGCAATGATTATATCTGCTTTTACAGACCAGGCATACAGGTCTTAGCAAGGGATACATCGCTAATACAACAATCAAAGTCAGAATACAGAGGTTAAACCTCTTTTCCTCCAGAAAGGAAGAGTGTTCCTCTGTCATTAGCAATCACCTTAAAGTAAAAACTTTGTACCAACTTTTTTCTATATTGACTATTTATGTATTTATACACGGTGATCATTTGATTGCACTAATGAAGAAACATAGCAGCCCCTGGCATGACATCTCTATAATTTTGTTCTAGCAGAAATGAAGGGGATAAAAGCTAAAAATCATGCAAATATTACAAACATTATGTGCCTGTGTATTTATGACATATTTGGGTGATGATACAATCTACTCTGAACAGAGTTTTTGGTAACAGTATTGTTCCAATATATCTGTACAAGCTGCTAATGTAACTATTAAGTCCAATGGGAAATGTTGACTTGTTGCTGGTTGTCTTGGTGCTTGTCTTCTGTCGTATGCAGTTATGTACAGATGATAAAAGATGATATTATTTTTTCTGATTTATAAAACAATGGGGATCAGCAAATCTGTCTGGGTTTGGTTCGCAAACAGCGTAAATCTTGTTCGAGGTTTGAAGCATGCAAGATTTGTGGTGAACCCCATTGGTCTATTGGAGGATGAATCTTGTTATTCAGTTCTTACTGTTGTACGTCTTATAAGCAATGCATGGGAAGCCAGTCACTGCCATTGGGGACATTCCGGGTTTTCCAGCTCGGACGCAGACAGGATCCATCAGCGTACGGGTATGGACACCCGCACCTGCACAGACATGCAGGGCGGGTGAGCGTAGGGCGGCGTACAGCCGCGTACTCCCATAAAGAAGGATGGGGCTGCGTACTAATCACACGCAGCACCTGTCATTCCTGGGAGATGCCCGATACGGCCGTGCACGCAACAGGGAGCTGTATGTGCCGGCTTTTTCTTGTGTGAATGAGGCCTAAATATAAAGTAAACAAAATGGTCAGCCCTCCCTAGCAGATCCAAAAAGCACTGACAATATGGTTGCTGTGAGCCCACCCTTTATAGAAAGAGGGCTGGTTTATCAATTCCTTTAAATTATCGGCTGTTGTGCGTCAGCTGACCATTGAATAGGGCTATGCACTTCATTATAGGTTGTTCCTTATTTCTGATGGCTGGCATTCAAAGTTTTTGGCTAAAAGTTTGCGATGCATGAAATTCATGAGTCCTGGGTAGTCACCATGAACCCATAGTAGCAGTGAGGCTGAACTACATCCTTATATGTAACCAGTGTCTTCCAAAATGCTATACAATATCAGGACAAGTAGTATAACTATTCTTCTTACACACAGGCAAACCAGGGGGAAAAATGAATACTTAAAGTCTAAAAGAAGTTTATTTGCAGTGATCAGAAAATGAGAGAGAGAGAGAGAGAGTACATCTCCCCAGGGTCGGATTTACTCTCCCTGCTGCCCCAAGGCCAGGTTCTGCAATGTGCCCCCCTCCCGGCCAAAGCCCCTCCCCTCCCCCCATCAATGGAGGATGTCAGGGTCGGCATCGTTAGTTTAAATTTTTTTATTGTTTCTTTATTTTTTTGGAAACAATATAAATCCCAAGATTGAGAATGGGTGTAAGAAATAAATAATTATTAAAAAAAAGAGATTAGCGATGGTCCCCCTCGGGGTGGGCCTTAGATGCCTGCGACCTTCACGTCAGGGACAGGACTTCGGGTGGGGGTACGGCTCGAACCAGTGCACATTAACATATATACTGTTGATACGGTTGATATTACTTACAGCTATGCTATTATCCTCAAAGATGCACACGTGACGCTTCCCCCTGTATGTTGTTACAATTTATTGTTTGTGAAAACTTTAATAAACAATATTTCTGCAAAAAAAAAAAAAAGAGATTAATACAGTTGTCTTATTACTAACAATTCCTGATGACTATGGGGGTTGATTTACTAAAGGCAAATCAGCTGTTCACGTTGCAAGAGAATGTTCACTTTGCAGGAAGATTTTCCCTTTTCTTTGTGAATGTGGTGACATTTTGTTATGCAAAGAATGTCCAATCATAGGCGGAAACTTCCTCTGCAAAGTGCAAATGTCTTTGGAAAGTGAACAGCCGTTAGTAAATTAACCTCATGGTCTACTTGGATCTACTTTCATCAGCTCCCATGAAATTACATTATATTTAGCGATAGAGCCCTTACATCTGACCACTGTAAATACAAAGTAAAGGTATTTAAGAAAAGTCACCATAAAGTGTCTCAGCCTACATTTACTTTGACGCCATGCCCCCTGCAGTGTGCCAGTAGGGCTCCCGAATACCCTATGTAAATACCAACTTTCTGAAATGATTTCAATAAGGAAGTCACCCTTCTTTGTTCCCCAGCTTACAGGGCTTGGAACTGGACATTGAACAGCCTGTGTTTGAGTACATACAGTCATTACAAAAATCACGTTTTACTAGAACAAATATAATAATTCTGCAACTTATTGTTCTAATCATAATTGCTTACATCCACCTGTTAATGGATCGTGAAATGGAATTATAAACAATCAGATAAAGCCTTCACTTTCCATCCATGAATACTATTATGTTGTTCATCTTTATTGCAGGAATAAAGGGAAATCTATGAATCATCGGCGTTCTGGAATGCAGTACACAGTAAATAGGAAACAGACCGGTGGCAGCGCAGCCAAGTACATCACTACACCATGAGTAATGAGTCCATCGTGCTGTAGACATTGCTCAAGTCTTTATTCCTGCAGGAAATTGCATGATAAGGACTGAGCTGAGGAGAGTGAAAGCAGGATGGATCATAAATAGTCATTTATACATATAGCAGAGCAGAGCTCTTTAAATGTTATATTATAACAGCCCATCCTTTAAATGCCCGTGACATGTCGTCTAAATGATGTCTGTATAAACAGCACATTCTAACATCAGAACTTGCCATATATTCTTCTTATATCAGAACTGGCCGTCTATTCTTCTTGCATCAGAACATCCATCTATTCTTACAGGTGAAACTCGAATAATTAGAATATCGTGCAAAAGTAATTGCAGTAAGTGCTGCAAAAGGGGCCCAAACCAAGTACTGAGTACAATGCATGCTTGTACTTTTCAGAGGTCCGATATTGTTCTATGTACAATCCTTGTTTTATTGATTGCATGTAATAATCTACTTTTTTGAGGTTGTGGATTTGGGGTTCTTGGGGTTTTCATGAGCTGTAAGCCATAATCATCACAATTATGACAAATCACGGCTTGAATTATCTTGCTTTGCATGTAATGAGTCTATCTCATATATTAGTTTCACCTTTTAAGTTGCATTAGTGAAATAAATGAACTTTGCACGATATTCTAATTATTCGAGTTTCACCTGTACATCAGAACTGACCGTCTATTTATAAATCAGAACTGGCCGTCTATTCTTCTTACATCAGAACATCCATATATTCTTACACTAGAACTGGCTGTCCATTTATATATCAGAACTTGCTGTCTATTCTTCTTACATCAGAACTTCCATCTATTTTTCTTACATCAAAACATCCATATATTCTTACATTAGAACTGGCTGTCTATTTATATATCAGAACTTGCTGTCTATTCTTCTTACATCAGAACTTCCATGTATTCTTCTTACATCAGAACTTCCATCTATTCTTACATCAGAACTTGCCATCTATCGTCCTCATTATATTAGAGAATGTGTATTTTTTATTGTTGCCTGAGCCCCCTTGGCTGGATTTTCCTCGTTTCCTGTCTGTAAGACCATTCCTGGCCGTGTGGATGCTCCTGCGCATGCGCATAGGCCTATTCCTCCGCATTTGCGGGAAAAGGACACTATTGCGCATGCGCGTCAACAGAGCGTAGGCGCACAAACGCACTAACGTGGCGCACGGGAAGTGATTCACCTCTCTGATTGATGACCCTATTTAAACCTGCCAGTTTCATGGATCATTGCTGAGTGGTCTTTAAGCTTCTGTGTTTGTTCCAGTGCCTTGCCTGTTCCTGTGTTTGTTGCTGACCTGGATTTTCTTGATTACGCTTGACTGCCACCTGCCTCTGACCTCTGCTTGTTCCTGAATTACTCTTCTGCCTGCCTCTCCTATACCCTGCTGCTCGATTGGTTTTGACCCTGGCTTGCCTGACTCCGCTCTGCTCCAGCCGTGATCTGGGTGGTTCATCTGCTCCTGCTTCACTGAAGACCAACTTCGGAACCTACTCAGGCCCAGTGCCCTGCACCCTCTGGCACCGGTGCTACTCTCTGTCCTCTTCATTCCCTGTCACTACTCTCAGGGGTGTGGGACACGAGTTGCAAAGGAGGCCTCCTCACTACTCGGTTCTCTACCAGGTACGTGATACCTGTTGAACACATTTAATATATTTGGTCAGTTGATAACCTCCAATTACTTCCAATACCATCTATATGCTAACGACACCCAACTATATCTCTCAACTCCTCAGCTCACCCATCAGTCTCCTGGTGCATTACTCATTTATTAAGTGACACATCAGTATGGATGTCACACCACTTAAACTCAAACTCAGTCTTTCCAAAACTGAGCTCATAATATTACCTCCCCCCGTGTCCCTTCTACAGAATTTACCATTGAGATCATTAGAACAACTATAGGTCCCATCCCTCCTGGTGCCTGCAACTCCGTAACCTTTTCAAAATATGCCCCTTCATAACCAATGACACCACCAAGTTATGAAGTCACTCCCTTGTTATCTCATCTCAACTATTGCAGCTCCCTCCTTGTTGGCCTACCTCTACACATCCTATTCCTCCTTCAGTCTATTATGAATGCTGCTGACAGACTCATCACCTTACCAACGGCTTGGTGTCCTCTACCCCTCTCTACCAATCCCTCCACTGGCTTCCACTCGCCCTACAAATAACATATCAACAATAACATACAAAGCCATCCACAACTCTACCCCAAGCTCATCTCAAAATATCACGCAAACCGTCCTCTCCGCTCCTCCTAAGACCTTCTGCTCTCTAGTCTCCTCATCACCTCCTCCAATGCTTTTCTCCAAGACTTCTCAAGAGTCTCTTCCATCTTCTGGAACTCTTTCCTTACTCCCTGCTGCTAGGCAATTCCCCAAAACTCATCTCCTCATGGAAACCTATCTCAAATCTATCTAACAACTGAAAATTGACTTTCTCAAACAAGTCATCCACTTACAGTTAATAACTTTTGTATTACTTGTTCTTCCCTTTTAGATTGTAAGCTCTTACGAGCAGGGACCTTCTAACCTTTTTGTATTGAGTTGTATTGTAACTGTACTGCCTCACTTTATATTGTAAATTGCTGTGCAAACTGTTGAAACCATAAACCCTAAATAATAATAATAACACAAATAACAGGTTCACAACCCTTCCTCACTCTATCTAAAGCTAAAAAAATATGATTGGAGCTGTAATTTGAAATGGACCTATATTCAAATATCAGAAAGTTAACACATAGGTTACCAGTCGTGCTGTATAGCTACAAGTAATAATATAATGGCTGAGCTACTTTTCTTTTCGGGAGAAAATTCCACTATTTTCTCTCATCATCAATCTAGACAGATAAATGCTAATTAGAGAAAATGTGTGCTTGTGAACTCTCAGTTAATATCCGTCATCATGTTGAAAGAAGAACAGTCCTTGTTATTACAGAGTGTTAGACGCAGACATTTTATTTAGCCTCATTTACACACTTTCATCTGCAGTAATCCTCATTTGATGTGTCTGAGGACAGCTGAGTTTTTATGAGGTGACACGACCACCTAATTGTATGCTTCTCCAAATGATTTCCAGTAAAATTCCACTTTAAGTTGTGCCTGTGCGGAATGCAGAATGCCTTTATACTCAGTAAAGTCCATACTGCCATGTGTTCTAATTGTATGTTTCAATAATGAAAAGATAAACATGTCATTTTATTCAGGATTTGGGATTTTTTGTTATCACCATCTCATTGGGTTTTTTCTGTCAGGTAGCTTGGCCCAGCACTTCAAAATCTACCTTTGCCAGTTCCTTAGATCCCTTAAAGCTGAACTCCAGGCAAAGAGCTAAATACACAGATAAAGTACATATAAGGGAGCCAGCCTGCAAAACCTTATTTCAGGGAGGTTCCCGTCTCATTTCAGGGAGGTGTCCTTTCTGTTTTTCGGGGTTTTCTTTTACAGCGGCCGTTGTCAGAATATAAAAGAAATAATAATGATAATATACATACATACATACATACATACATACATACATACATACTAAAATAAAATCCATATATCAATAATACTATATATTTATTTATACATACATCAGATTTGTGAATTGATGTTCAAGTATCTGTCAGTGTAAAGGTCACAATTTATTAGACAGCCCAAGACCTTTTAAAAAATACGCTGAGGAGTAAAGCCCCTGATACACAGTTGACTAGTTGCTATGGGCAGCAAATGAAATAAATGTTCTCTATAACTAGACAACCAGGACATATCATTGATTCTATATTATCCACAAAGGGTTAACAGCACTCTCTCAACCCTGCAGCAGTAGATCTCAGTGCCTGTGCCTGCTCTCAATAGTAGTCTATGTCCGCCCTCTCTGTGCAGCAAGTAGCTTCTTCCTTCTGAGAGCCAAGCCTCGTTCTGAGGCTACTCTAGAGATCACATGATCTTCCTCCAGGAGGCAAGCCTCACTCTGAAACTTTACCCACTGATATATTACCGGAAAGGTTTACTCAGAGTAAACCTTTCAGGGAGAAAATGCCTCTCTCGCAGACATCAGGGAGCTGCTGCCCAAAAGAGGGAGACTCCCTGAACATCAGGGAGACTTGAGATCCCTGGTTTAGGAATACCTCCCCCCACAATCACGGGTTTTCAGATCACCATCAGTGAATGTGTTTAGGAATACCTCCCCCCACAATCACGGGTTTTCAGATCACAATGGTTGGATGAGCAGGCTAGAGGTAGGCGGTGTTTCCTGTATGAATCTCAATGTTTGATAGATGACTACAGTTTACCAGTAAAGAAATCTGTTCTATGAATGACAAGGATTGCCAATGCTTACCTCTTTTTTCTGAGTCACCAAGAACAAGCATGCAGATTAGAAAGGCTGAGCGAGTTCAAAACTCTTGGCCTACATCAGGGATGGCCAAACTGCAGCCCTCCAGCTGTGGTGGAACAACGAATCCCATGAGGCTTTGCAAGATTCTCACATCAAAAGACAGACATGACTCCCGGAGAGAGAAGCTTCATGGGATTTGTAGTTTCACAACAGCTGGAGGGCCGGAGTTTGGCCATCCCTGGTCTACATACATGCCCCAGGTCAAAGACTCAGAAAATGATGACGTCACTAGATTGGTACAGTAGCCTGGATTTTGTTGACTGACAAATATTGTTCTTTAAAGCAGAACTCCGGGCAAATCAAATCCTAACACGGGTGAGTATATCTTTGTTATTTTAGCTCCCCTGACAAAACGAGCACTTAACTCTTGCAGTGCAAGGATAGCCCTACTACAAGGGTTAAGTGCTTCTTTTGTCTAGGGAGCTAAAATAACAAAGCTATACTCACCTGAACCATGATCCCAGCTGGCTCCTAGACTTGTCCCTTCAGTCTCGCTCCCCCTCCGCTCCAGCGGTCTAAGGTCTAGTGAGTGATCACGTTCTATACAGTGTATAGGACGTGAGGAGGGAGAGGAACATTCCATCACTGAAGTAGGGGAGGAGACAGGCTGAAAGGACCAGTTTAGGAGCCAGCTGGGATCATGATTTGGGTAATCAACTTTGTTATTTTAGCTCCATAGACAAAACAAGCACTTAACCCTTGCAGTGTAGGGGTAACCCCACTGCAAGGGTTAAGATTTGATTTGTTCTTTTAAACAAAGCTGAGCTTGCTTTACCCCCCATCCCTCTCCCCTAACCCTTCCCCAGCACATACTTACCTTTCCTTCTCTTTCTCATCACTCTGTTTAGCCCTGAGAACTATAGGAAATAGTACTTACAGGTATGTAGGAGCATATGTGACTCACTCCATGTGACATTGCTGGGCCAATCACATCAGGAGTCCCTGCCCCTGTGTAAGCTGTGACTCCAGCATCTTGTAGCTTACAGAGGGCTTTCCTTTGCTCCAAACAGTTCAATGATAGGACAGTAGAGTGAAAGGAAGTTAAATATGCCCAGCTGCTGGGAATGGAGACGTTGAAGTGAACCTGTTGTTGTGTCCTGTCAGGGCAAACCACACGTTCAAGTCTAATGTCACATGATTGTTTTTGTTCATTTTCTATATATCGACCACAGGAAACAGGATTGTCCAGTCTTTGTGCAAGGAATGTGGTGCACCTGATTTTCTCTGTGGAACCCACTCATGAAGACGAAGGCCTCAATTGTGAGAGACATTCTGCTGGGCTGTATGTGTTCAAAACATTCAATTCTAGTAGTGTAAACCACATCAGAGATCCTTTAATGCCTTTCATTTTGCCTTCCTATTGTATTTGTGCATACCTTTCATCTCAGCTACTTTTTTTTTTACAAAGCCTGCTTAAACAGGTGAAGTTACTGAATAGGAAAAAGACCTTTGCGTCTTGTTTCTGCTTTAAAAAAAAAAGTATCTGATCACATTGATGTCCATATTTCAAGTACTTAAAATGATGAATGGCTCAGACTTTCGGAAGACAAGGTCCTTCCGAAAGATTACATTTTTGTGTGTTGTCATTTTTGCTGTTATTTGTAAGATGTGACATTATTTGATGCTGTTAACAAAATGTATTTGTTTATATTGTATTTGTTAATTCGTGACTGTGACTAGTGTCAAGATGAAGGTCATTGAAGGTCATGTTTCCAGGATATGTGCATTCAGTGAAAGCACAGACGAAGCTGCCTTCCGCCAGTCATAGAAAGTCAAACACATGCACTATATTGCCAAAAGAATTGGGACACCCCTCCAAATCATTGGATTCATGTGTTCCAATCACCTCCATGGCCACACAGGTGTATAAACTCAAGCACCTGGGCATGCAGACTGCTTCTACAAACATTTGTGAAAGGATTGGTCGCTCTCAGGAGCTCAGTGAATTCAAGTGTGGCACCGTGATAGGTTGTCACCTGTGCAATAAGTCCATCAGTGACATTTCCTTGCTACTAAATATTCCACGGTCAACTGTTAGTGGTATTATTATTATACAGGATTTATATAGCGCTAACAGTTTGTGCTGCACTTTACAATATAAGGAAGACATTAGCATACCATTAGCATTAGGGGCATCAGCATACCAAGACTTTTTGGACAATTTAATGCTCCCAACTTTGTGGGAACAGTTTGGGGATGGCCCCTTCCTGTTTCAACATGAGTGTGCACAACGCAAGGTCCATAAAGACCTGGATGAGCGAGTTTGGGGTGGAGGAACTTGACTGGCCTGCACAGAGTCCTGACCTCAACCTGATAGAACACCTTTGGGATGAATTAGAGCGGAGACTGTGAGCCCGGCCTTCTCGTCCAACATCAGTACCTGACCTCACAAATGTGCTTCTGGAAGAATGGTCAAACATTCCCATAGACACACTCTTAAACCTTGTGGACGCCTTCCCAGTAGAGTTGAAGCTGTTATAGCTGCAAAGGGGGGGCCAACTCAATATTGAACCCTACGGACTAAGACTGGGATGCCATTAAAGTTCACGTGAGTGTAAAGGCAGGCGTCCCAATATTTTTGGCAATATAGTGTATAACCCAACACTGTAATAATAAAATCGCCAAGACTGGCTGTTGTGGATGTGCATTTAGGTTGAAGAGAGAACCATCCATGGGTCTGATTGTTTATAATGTTTATACACTACAATCAGGGTTGTCCATTTAATGAGGCAGACTGAGGGTTCGTGGGGGAGCAGCAGGCAGAGCGGCATGGTTCTGTCGAACAATGTTTGCAGTGTGCTTACCACCCCCTTTCCAGCCAGTGTTACGGCCAAAACCTCTCCCACCCCATCTCTTAGCAAACTGGTTGCTAAGAGCTGAGCACGGAGATGCAGAGCCCTTACGAATCTCCCAGCCCGGCTCTTAGCGGCATCACTTTCCATTCACCAGCATGTGCACCACCCCCTGGCCTCTGTCGGCAAAAATTCTAGGGACACCCAGGCCTATAATTAATCTTTAAACCCATTAGACATGTAACCTGGATTCCCAACATCTATCCTTCTGAGTAATGTTTTCTACGTTCTCCCATAACGATACTTTTTATCATCTAATTTTAACAAATAAACAACTTCCTCATCCGTCTCCTTTATATGTTTCCTTGCTAACTTACCCAAGTGAATCCTCCATAATGCACGTGGCCTGCTCCTGTTCTTCACTCTTACCACTCCTTTAAACTTGAAACTTTGCAGTTTACTCTCCTTTTTCTATAATTTCCCTTCACATGCTATTGCAACCCCTTGACACCTTCAAACTCATCCATAAAGCTCAGCGTTTCAGGCAAGGCAAACATATCATTTGACCTAAAATGTTCTCTTCAGATGTTTTCATTAGTCACTGAATGATCGCTGTTTCCATTCCAGCTATCTTACAAGGCACACATTCCTACCGTACAGCTTACATATTCCTCCACTTCTTCTTTTACCACTTTTCCCTCTAGATTGTTATCTGGTGTGGGCAGGGCTCTCATACGTATTGTATCTTGTCAGTGCTAGGTTTTTTTTTTTGCTGTACATCTGTAAACACTTCTCATTTAGGCATGTTTAGTTATTTGCATCCTGTGTATTATCTTACATTCTGTACGATGTCACATGAGGCAACAGTGACATATACACCGATCAGCCATAACATTATAACCACCCATCTATTATTGAGTGGGTTCCTCTTTTGCCACCAAAGCAGCCCTGACCTGTCAAGGCATGGACTTCACTAGACCTTGGAAGGTATGCTATGGTATCTGGCACAAAGCCATCAGTAGCAGGTCCTTAAAGTCCTGTAAGTTGTGAGGTGAGGACACCATGGATCAGACCTGTTTCTCCAGCACATCCCACAGATGCTCGATTGGATTAGGATCTGGAAAATTTGGAGGCCAATACACCACCTCAAACTCATTGTTGTGTTCCTCAAACCATTCCTGAACCATTTTTGCAGTGTGGCAGGGTGCATTCTGTTCCCTAGACCAAAACAAGCAGTTAACCCTTGCAGCACAGAAGTAGCCCCACTGCAAGTGTTAACTTTTGAAAATCCTGGAGTTTTTTTTGAAGTACATGCAGGACAGTATGTACACTGCTCGAATAGGCCCAAATTTGTAAACACAAGGCAAGGTCAGAAATTTCATTTATTTCAAGCAGCAAGAAAAGATGCCATATTGAATGTAACTGAGGGCCACAACCTGGGAGCTGTACTGCAAACTCCATCACTCTCTGCGAAGTGCACTTAGGGTTGCTACCTGTACGGGATTCACCCGGACAGTCCGGGTTTTCAATGTTGTGTCCGGGTTTCATGGCAGCTGAGACCCGGATACATGATGTCAGGCAGATAGGAGCAACCACAATTAATATAGGGGCTACTGGCCCCCCCACTGAAAATAGTCTTGAATGTGATATTTACATATGGATGGGTGGCGCTATTTACATATGAATAAGCCGCAACTCTTTCTCCCCACAAAAATCTCTATGCGTCGCTAGAGTGTTCGGGTTTCGCTGAAAGAAAAGGTGGCAACCCTAGGTGCGTTACTGAATACCAGGTGGTTCCTTAGACTCTGCGTCTCAGGTCTTGGCAAATTGGTCACTGGCACCACATTTTCAAGACAACAGGCCCAGGCCTAAATGTAGAGACACACAGCATTGAGAATAGAATCAAATGTTGCGACAGAAAGCACAGAGAAATGTGGAGACACAAGGCAGTGAGAACAGAATCAAATGTTGAGATAGAAAGCACAGAGAGTTCTCATCCCCAAAAATTAGAGCTTTGGCTCTTTTTAAATTTAAAAGGGTCATTTTATTTTTTGGCAAAGGAAAGGAGAAGAGGAAGAAGTGCCCGGAGGCTGAAATGTTGGCAGCAGCAACAACAGTGAGAATAACAGGGACAAGTGTTTGGTCTTTTGTTAGCTAAACGTATATAAAAAAAATTATTAACTTTATCAGTATTATCTGTGTTTGGTAGTTCTCTGTGATCCAGGTCTCATTTATTTTATTAAAAGTCAGCTTCTCAGTCACAAATCTCCCCTACTGCTCTGAAGGTCCTATCTGACATGACATATGTAGCAGATCAAGCTAGTACTTTAAATGCATACTGGGCCACCATCAGCCAGTGGTACATCCTTGACATCCAGTAGTCCATGGTATTATGTGTTTGCCAGAGCAGGCACAACCTTATGAGGAAAAAATAATAATAAAGTAAATAATGTTTAACAAACAAGTACATAAACAACGGTGGGTGGGAAAATGTTAATGTGGGACTGCCCAGGTCATAAATTAGAGGAAGGTTTTATTTTGGCCAGCTAGTATGGAAATGCCAAGCTGGCGTAAAGTCACTGGGCATGTGCGGTATTGGGGACATTTTGTATTGTACTGTTCTGTAATACATCATACAGCTTAAAGGCATCGTCCAAGCATGTCATTTAAACGGATTAGTGGTTTTTCTTTGTTACCCTTGAAGTCACAAAAGGGTAAAGTGCAACTGAAGCCGATTTTCTTTTAGTTTTGGATATAGTGGAAAGGGATTAGAACACCGGTCAGGTTATTACTGCTCTCTGTGTCCCTGTTAAGGAGATTCAACCTCTCTATTGGTCCTGGCGACCATTATAACTGAAAGTGAAAGTAAAAGAAAATCCCACATTTTGGGTGGTCAGCAGAACTGGAATAGATGGGAAATCTTCCAATGGGGACACTAGTTCTGGCGACCCTGCTGACCACCAGGAATTTTCCTCTCACTTTCTGTTGTAGATATTGGACAGGAAGTGAAGGGAAATCTCCCCAATGGGACACAGATGGCAAAAAAAGCTAAGAGGAGTTATTACCCTCCCTCCCTTATAACATTGATAAATTCCAGAAACTACTGGATGAGTTTCTTCTTTTGCAGAATCTACAGGCATATGGGACGTTGTAGAGCCAGATAAATATATATAGACACACACACATACATACATAAGTTGAACTGGATGAACCTTTATTCAACCTCACTTAATGTGTTACTATGTTACTCTATTCAAAACTAAAAAAGATGTTTTGGCTTCAGTTCTACTTCTACTAATTCTTGAGGATCTCCTCCTCCTATCCTGTATGCTTTTTTCTATTTGTTTATTGTTTTGCTAAATTTCCCCCCAGTGCCCAGCTCCCCGTGTCCTTTTGTGCATATAACTTGCCTGTTACCCTTGAAAATGGACAGAATTTAGTATCAAGATTCACCCCCTCCCCCTTAGACTTCAATGGAATTCTGTGCTAAGTGTGGGTTTCATGGATTTCAAATCTGATTCAACGCTCCCCCCACCGCTCCCCTTTAAATCGATCCCAGGCAGATTCACCCATCCCTAAATATAAGGCTGACTAGTGTAAAGTTCTGCTAGATTAGCCCCATTAGCTGCTGACATTTTTGTTTAATTCAGTCACGATGTGAAACAGTGCAGATGTTGCCTATCAGAAGCTCGATATTTGGATTCAAGATTATTGGAAAGATAAATATTTACATTGTTATTGGCGCTGGTATGTTAAGGGGGTTGGGGTGGCCTAGCTGTGAAGACAAACCGTCTACAAAGTGTTACAAACCCATTAGAGCCCTAGCACTGTGTGACCTTGGACAAGTCTATTTATCTCGCTGTGTCCTGAATTGTAAAGGTCAAGAGGACACAACTTCATAAAGCGTGTAACACGCTCACTATGTGGCCTTGAATGTATGGTCAGAAGCGTTTGGAATGAATATGTTTGATTCTTATCAACGTAAGAGAGGAGAGTACGTGTTCTTGACTTTGCCGCACAGGGTGTGCTATGGAGAGCATGGTAAAGTGATATGGCAGCTGTGGATTTTAAGCTTAAAAAGACAAATTATGTACTAAGAATGTCGAGATTAATGGGAATCTATGTAAATGCATAAATATGACTGCACAGGGGCAAAAGAAGTGCATCTTTAACTATTTGTTTTTTACAGCTTTATATATAGCGCTGACAATGCACACAATGCGCAATGCCCGCGAGGAGCTTACAATCTAAGGTCCCTATCTCACACACATGTAAGGCTAATTTGTATAGGAGCTAATTAACCTTCCAGCATGTCTTTGGAGTGTGGGAGATAACTGGAGTACTCAGAGAAAACAAGCACAGGGAGAGCATGCAAACTCCTTGCAGACTGTGTCCCTACCAGGATACAAACCAGGGTCCCCCAGTGCTACAAGACAGAAGTGCTAACCTCTAAGCCACTGTGCTGCCCATAGATGTGCCCTCTCACCCAGTTGTCATTACCACAGTAAGATGAATTTATTGTACTTTTACAGTAGCTGCATCCATAGGGGATGGCCAACAGTATGAAAATCAGCAGGCATGCCAGGAAGTCTTAGTAATGACCCCAAGTGTATCAGTCTGAAGGTATTTGATGCTTTAAAGTAGTTTTAAGGTCACATCTTTTCCGTTTTGGATAGAATATAAAAAAACCCTTTTCTTTTCTCTCACCTCTTTTTTTTTGACAACTTAAAATTTTGGCTCTTCCTTAATTTTTAGGTACTATGACAATGGTCGCCAGGAAAAAATGGATAGTGCGAGTCTCTCCAGCAAGGCAGCGGAAAAAAAAAACTTTACATATTTGTTTCCTAAACTGGCTTTAGATACACTTTAGCAGTTAGTTGGTGCAGTAACTGGAAGTGTCAAGTTATCTCTCTCTTTGATTTTCTAAAGTCCCAGCATACACTATCCTGTTATAACATCAGCATTGTAATAGGAATACATACTAGAGTTGTTTTTGATAATGCAATCATAGCTTACTTGAAACAACCCCATTTATGTAATGAGTGCTGCCTTCTGTCTGTGATGCAATCTTGATTTCTCATGACTACATATGCCATCATGCACTGCTACAAGCAAGCAATGATGATGCTACATTGTGGGAAGTTAAGACGTTAAGTTGAAGTTCAGAAGACAGGCTTAGTTTGAGTGGTGACACAATATTAAAATTGTGTCAGTGCATTGAGAAAGTACATCTTATGGGCATCTTTATTAAGTAAGTTTACAATCTTCTAGTTTGATATGGTTATTGGGAGTGGGATAAAACTTAAAGAAATTCAATGAAGAAATACAGATTTATTTTTACTTTTTGACCACAGATACCCTTCAATATTGCACAAAGTGATAAGTAATGATAACCTAGTGCTTCCTGTTCCTATATCTAAGCATTAAAGTAAAACTATGGTTGAACCATAAAATCCATATCTTCCAAGAGTTCTAGATTTTGCTGAACTGTCTTGCATTATAAAGAATATCCCAGTGTCCCTTGGACCCCAGGATTATCCCTCTGTACCCCACACAATTGAATTAACAGTCCTGTTGCTGGATTGCAGGCAGGGGAGAGAGCTCCTCCTCTCTCCTAGCAATGAATGAATGGATGATGTCATGCTGGTGGGTGAAGTTTGAGAAGTGGAGTCCCGCTTAAAATGTCAGTGAAACTCTACTTTTCAAGCTCCGCCCACTGGCATGACATTGTCCATCTATCCATTCATTCATTTATTACTAGAAGAGAGGAGACGTTAATTCTCTGTGCTTGCAATCAGCAGCAGGACTTTTGCCTCCTGAACTGCACCTACATGATGTCACTGTAGATGGAGCACTGACAGTGTGCTAAATAACAGCTACTTTTTCGGGGAAAGGGCAATGGCAGGTTTTGTATGGGGCAGTGCTGTGTTAGAGAGGGGCAGTACCATGTTAGAGAGGGGCAGTACCATGTTAGAGAGGGGCAGTGCCATGATAGAGAGAGGCAGTGCCATGTTAGAGAGGGGCAGTGCCATGTTAAAGAGTGGCAGTGCCATGTTAGAGAGGGGCAGTGCCATGTTAGAGATGGGCAGTGCCATGTTAAGGAGGGACAGTGCCATGTTAGAATAATAGAGGGGGTAGTGCCATGTTAGAGTGGGGCAGTGGCCATGTTAGGGAGGGGCAGCGTCAGATTGGGGTGGGGGAGCAGCAACCTGAGGAACAACAGCCTGCAAGCAATACACCACAAATACCAGCATCGTAAGCTATGGTAAATAGTGTGTCCCTGCCGTTAGTTTTCCATTGTCCATGTTAGGTAGAAGAAAAGAACTAATTAGGGCTAGTCATCAGCTTGACCTTATTTTACTGCATTTATGCTGTAACTGAAAACCGTCACTGGCAACTCCCAGCTCTCTGACAAAGCCTTAGGGCCATTCCCACTGGTCAGATTTGTTGCAGTGTTTAGCACATACACCTTAACTGTCTAGCGAGGTGCAAGAGAAATACAGATTCCAAGCTGCATTTACAACTAAAAATTACATTTCTTTTAAGACATTTAACATGCCGGCTTAAACTGAAAATGCCTTTTTATGACTCTGAGAGGAAAAAACAATAGGTTTTAGATGGATTGTAGGCTTCTTTTTATATACAGAAAAAGGTTTTCATTATTCATTGTTGTAATTTTGGAACATCACTCCTGGACTAGGTTGGTTAGCACTTACTAACATATACTATGAGATTGGAAATATTCCCAGACCCGTGACACCAGTGCCAGTCTCCTGCGGTACATATTTGTGCTTAATACATCAGAAGATTATCATAGAATAGAGATAAAAATGCTTGTATTGTGTGATTATACGCTCTAGAGCCAGCTGTGCTTGCCCCTTTCCTGTCTGTGCCTCCAATGAGCACTGGAGGAACAGAGAGGAGAGGGGGAATGTAAACTGAGTTTACCTGAATGCCTGCATATGCCTGCTTCATGTAAACTCAGTGTGCATTGCTGGCATATGTTTTTTAAAAATACCTCTGCAAAGGTGGAAATGGGCTTTAAGCTCTGGCTGTATGGCAATTCTCAGGTTTGGTTTCTTGATGGTGACAACACTCGACCATTGCTGATCCTCTGTGGCACCTCTTCTGGTGGTGGGGACCTGTAATTTCCTGCTGCTCTCCATTGGTCTTCACCGCTTTACCAGTCCCCCATGATGTCACAGTGCTGTTCCTAAAGGACCACTTGTTGACCCAGGTGATAACTTTAGCAGTCAATATGCAGTGTCAATGTCACCAGGAAGAGATGAGGAAACTGGAAGAAAGACCCTGACAATGCGGAGCAGATAAGGAAAATTAGGACACAGCCTGTCACCTGATCATCATTTTAGTTTATTTATTTTCTTTAAATATGTATTAGCTGGGGGCAGGTAGAGTGGTACTGATCATTTATTTTTAAATGAGATAGATAAGCTTTGAGCTAATAAAGAGACAAGCTTACAGAATGCATGCATTGAATGCATTGAAAGCTTGTATATTTAACATGAACCATAATTCAAAATTGAAGAATTGCTACCTCTTAGGGAATATCTAGAAATGTTGACTGTGCCTTAGCAGTACACTGAAGTATTTACTTTTTTCACCTGTTGTTCCTGAAAAATAGCAGTGCACTTGTTGACCATGAGTTTGACCTAAACCCAAGCTGTTTGCAGTATGTCAAATGGGATAATGACTTGGCTAGTTAGCAGGCCTGCCGAACCTCCCTGTGTCCTAGCAACCAATGGCCCTGTGTGAACCACACAGTGTTTTTGCTTGACTGGTGATTGAACTGTGTCATTAGATTCTAAGCTGCAGATGGGTGCACCATAGCAAACTCTGATGCTATGGGGCTGCCAATGGCTTAGCAACCAATGACGCTGTGCGAACCAAACACCTTGATTGCTAGGACACAGGTGCCCATGTGGACGCTTGGACTTTTACTGAACCCAGATTTCTGCCTGGGTTTAGCAAACGTCCATGCAAACCAAATCCAGGCCAGTTTGCTCATCATTACTGGTACCCTGCAGAGCAAGGATCTAATTTTTTCTGTTTTATTCATTCAATGGATCTGTACTTCCTCTACCTTTTTTGCTGCTCCTTAAATATTCCCTGTTGAGTCATTAGATTACCAGTCATAAGAGGGGCAGCTCTGACATGAGAAATCAAAGTCCTGCTCCCCTACCACAATGGCCACTTCCACACAGACACAGTGCAGAACAAGGCATGGTAAGTCATTGATGTGGAAAAAATCAGCTGCAGAGACGGAACAGGCAACACTGGTGACCACTCCTTTGCCTTTTTGTGGCCACAGTTTTAAATGTTCAATTCCTCTTTAATAACTGAGGTTAGCCAATAAAGAGTATCCCTTAAACTCCACACTTTGGTTTTACTGAATTAAACACAGATGGGGAACCTGAAGAAGAAGTGTGATCTTTGACTCTCTATTTCTCTAAATAACTCTACAAATATTTATCAAAACTAAAGTTTTTTTTACAGTGGCTGAGTAGTTAGCATTCCTGCCTTACACCACTAGGATACTTGGTTTGCATCCCAACCTGCACACTCCCTGCAAGGAGTTTGCATGCTCTCCAAGTGCTTGCGTGGGTTTCCTCTGGGTGCTCTGGTTTCCTCCAACACCCCAAAAAGCATGCTGGAGGGTAAATTGGCTCCTGCCCAAATTAGCTGTAGTATGTGTATGTATTCATGTGAGATAGGAACCTTAGATAGTAAGCTCCTTAAGGGTTGCGACTGATGTGAATTTACAATGTGTAAAGTGCTTAGTGGATTGTTAATGCTATATAAATCCCTGTAATAAATATAATTTCATGTAATGGTAAACACCAAAAAAAGGTGGTGTTCATAGGTACCACTAATGTGTGATGTCTAATCTGTGCAGCATCTTGGTTATAATTCTGTGTATGTGTGTTATTGGTGTCTATGTGTTATCATTTTATTACATTTCATTAATTTGCATTAACTTTTTTAAATAAATGAGAGAATGCACTCTCATGGGATGCCGAGAGTATCGACGCTTGTGACATGTTCCTTCAATAAATAAGCATAAGAATTGAATGCTTTCAACTGAGTGCTGGTGATCGTCGTCTTTTACGATTTTGGAAAACACGGCACCATCTGTGCAATCACTATGAGCATCACGACCACTAATCAAAGTCCAGTCGCTGTAAGGAGTGTAATTACTTTCACTTTAAATAATAGTAGTCTCATAGAGTAGATTATACAAATCTTATGCTGTTTTGTGGATGGAAAAAAAGGAGCACTTTTTCAGTAATGGCTCCAGGCCTTTCAAAGACTCACACTTGGCCAGAAGAAAACATGAGGCCTGAAGATGAGGAGGATTATGATGAAGACGGGAAGGCGAAGCTAATTATCTAGCAATGATGTAGCACACAATGTTACAGCTGTAGGTGGACAATCATTAACTATGTACCCTTACTAGACTTCCATTCTTTGTAGCCTACTGAAAACAATCAGCAACATCGTGAACTCCAATACTTCTGCAATTAATTACCTTCAGGTTTTGCTTTAGGGTAAAGGGGACAGCAGTGTTACACATTGTAACACTTCCGCAGTTTTAAGTGGAAGATCAGAAAGAATGGCTTGTTTTAGGCAGCTACTCATAAAATTAATGAGAACCACCAGCACTTCTGAATGAGCTCTCCATGACCTGTAAATACACCAAACACTCTGCTGTCCCCAGTTAGCTCTGCTATTAATTGGCTAATAAAAAGGAAATGTTTATATGAGGCACAAATCACTTGCCCAATATCCATGTATGTTGGATTTGGAAGATTACTGGAAGACAAGAGCAGTTGTAGCATTTTTCTGTGAGCCGTTAAGAATGCAAAAAAAAAACATCAAGCAACAAACTATAGTAAAACCACATAGTAGCACAATTTAGACATGTAAGCTGCGGCAAAAATAATTTTGGTTTGGATATTTCGTTATTTGGGAATTCTGATGCGAAATTCAATTCGGTTCGGATTCGGACGAAATCTGAATTGTCGATTATTTCAGATGAGTTTACGGATATGCATTGCAAATACCACAGAAAACAATATACAGATGTTAATACTAAAGCTGAATCTCCTAGACCCGAATGGCATTCGGGATCCAAATTTCCGAACTCCATTCGGGTCTGGAAGCCTCAGCTTTAGTAATATACGGCATTCGAGAGCTCTCTAATGCAATTCGGATCACAAATGCCATTCGGGTCTGGGAGCCATATACGTAAATTACTAAAGCTGAGGTTACCAGACCCGAATGGCATTTCGAAACGAAACAAACACATGTCTAGCGCAGTTTTCAGTACAAACCAATTAGTCTAATCCCATAAGAAGTTGTACTACAACACTATAAATGTTAATATTAAAGAATAGAGCACTTCCAGCCCAAAAAAGGAAATCAATTTTGTAAGGTTAAGCAAGATTCAAGCCTTCATCTATACCTTATACCATCACCTTCAACCCTATACTCCTGTCCAGGACCCTGTTCAGGATATCTTCTTCTTCACTCTGGCATGATTGAGATTGAAATGATTGAAAAGTTGAATTGTTTCTGACCTTTGAATTCTCTATATATTCATAAGGAGAATTCACTGATGCAAGGTACTGTACTACTATGCTCCCCACCAGTTAGTGGCTTCTCTGTAGAGAACCTGCTCAGCCCAGTGACTACACCAGCTTGATTGTCAATTTAGCTATAAAAGGATCTCAGCTTACTGTTTTGGGTACACTATCTTTCCTGCTAGTGTCTCAGGCAGCAGTCAGCGCCTTGTGGCCTGAGTGCCCCAATCCACCTACAATATAAAAACCTGTTCTCATGTAGTCAGTTATAAAAGGTTTTAGCATATTCTGAAAGATGGAAGTTAAAGCCCATCTCCAGCTTTAGGGTTTTACTCCCAGTTCTTTACCCCCTCTTAGTAAAGTTCAACCTCTCCACTATCCTGCCCTGCCCTCAGTGTTCTCCTCTGCCAACTAGGAAATAGATGGGGATTTTAGTGCTTCCAGGTATTTTCACTGATGAGTGCAAAAAGTGGCATGGGATGTGGGTAGAGTCATATAGATGGTTCATCCACTAACCCTAGGCTAAATAAACATTTAACCCTTGTGCTGTGTGCGTGTGTGGGGGGTGTGGGGGTGGCTGAACTCAGAGTTATGCTTTAAGAAAAATAACAACTCAGTAAATAAGGCTGCGCAGTGAAAAGTTAAAGAGTTGAAGTGCAAAGCATAGATTATTAAACCATGCATTGCAAGAAAGACAAAATAACAGGAATAAAGAAAACTACAAAATATTATTTGATTTGAATTATTTGTATGTCTGATTATTGCTTCAATTATTATTTAAGCCATATCTAAACCTAAAAACAAAATGTAATATATGGCCGTTTACCAGATGCATCAGATTTCTGTTTTACTTTTTTCATCTGGTAATTCTGCCAGTAACACACTTCCTGTCCTAGGTCTGCTGACTACAAACACCTCCACCTCTCCTTATCTTTATAACATATTTACTATTCTAGGGTGACAACTCGCTGTACTGTATCTATAGATGAGTAGAACTACCATCAAGAATAGACAAGAAGTGTGTTAGGACTACAGAAGGACTGAAAACAGAAGTGAAAACTAATAACATGGTTTGAGATTTCAGTTCAGGGCACAGGAAGTTACACGCACACTGGATTCATGGCCCGATCAACAGGTATTTTTTTGTACTTGCACAAAATGTACTTAGCTTGGAAAAAAGGAAAACTAATGTAGCTACCATGTCTAAGGACCGGTAAACTGCCATGTAGAATTTTTCTGTTCTTGGGTTTAGATATACTTTAATTTTGAATTAACAAATCGTAAATATTAACATATTAAACATTTGAGCCTCCTCCTCAGTTTAACATTTCAGAGCAATAGAAACCAGTGAGTACATAAGCTTAAGAGTTGCACTTTAAAGGACACTTCACTTACAAATGTCTTGACTAGCGAGGCTTGTAGAGAGGAGACCAAGGCTGACAGGAACCTATTCTTTGAAGAGTGAAATTTAAGTCCCATTTTATTATGTTGTCAATGAACTGTCGAGATTCTCTTTTGCATGTTAACATGATAGCAGACAGATGAGAAGAAATAGAACGTAGTGGTCTGTGAAAGTCAAATCAAAGGCGGGAGTTGGAAAGGAGCTCTCATGTTACACAGGTGAGCCTACACATCCCCAATCAGTGACCCGGCCAGCGCCTAAGAAGTATGTCAGTTCCGTTTGGTTGATCCAAACACTTGGGTATCCCTAAGAAGAAACAAAAAGACGGCAGGTACATAATGGGATTTCAGTACAATAAACAAAGGAGGGATGTTTCCTACTGACTGCACAACTAATTACACCGTTATGGTCACATTCAGTGCCTGACTGGGTCTAAAAGTAGCTATGATATACAAAGAATAAGATCGCATATGTATAGAAGAAGATCAACAGGGTTCTTAGCTTTACAACTGTCACCACTGTTGGTTTGAGATAATTTTTGTATTTTACAAACACTAAATTAAGTTACTAAATTACTTTCATTTTGTATAGAGCAGTGAAGGCTTAAAGGAGAACTATAGGGTTAAGGCTTTTCCCCATATTTCTCCTTAGCGTCCTCTAGCTAGCGTCCTCCCGTCACCCTAGGCTCAGTATACCGCGAGCTGTAGTTCGCGGTATACTGAGATGCCGCAGCTGAAGCGGATCCCGACAATTATGTCCGGATCCGCCCAGCTGGCTGACAGCTGGCTCTGCCTATCTAGAGGTAGAGCCAGCTGTACCCACCCCCTCTCCCGCACGTTCCACCAGTCAGCGCTGGCGGAGGGGGGAATCCAGCCCTTCCCCTGTCACGGCAGATAGCCGTGACACGATTGAGAGGTGAGCAAACGCTCACCCCTGTGTGCTCACCTCCCGATCTACAGAGCCGACCTGTGACAGTCTCATTGTCACAGGTCGGCTGGAACTATGAGGTGAGTGAAAAGCACTCACCTCATAGTTCTCCTTTAAGCCCCTGCCAGGATTTTTTGCATACGTGTCCTATTGCGAGATTCCCAGTAGACACAACAGAAAGTTAGAGGAGATCTCTCCAAAGGTAGGGAACTCTCTTTTAGATAGTGGTCACCAGAACAAGTGTGCCCACTGAAACTTTACCCTTTATTCTTGTTCTGGTGACAACTCAAATTATTTATTTATTCTTCACTTCCAGTTCTGGTGAAATAGGTTATCAGAACAAATATAGAGAGTGCTTCTCTGTAATGGAGTCATAGCAATAAAAGCCTAACCTAGTTCTAACTCCTGACCAATCTATCCAAACTCAAAATATAAAAGTTCCGTCTTTATATAAGCAAAGTTGAGCCTCATGAGAAACTGCTACCAGCTCACAACTGCTCTCAGACAGACCAACCCCTCTGAAAATATCAGACACTTTGGAGTGCCAGTCTAGACTTGATTACATATGTAAATCTTCCTTCTAATTTAGAAAGTTCTAGAACATATATGGCCCATTAACACCAGGGAGGTCCGCTGAGATGCATTTAATTGGCCACACATTAACAAAAATGATGGGGTCTATTCTCAAAAGGCTGAAGTGTTTGGAGAAGGCAGTAGAAGTGAAGAATCTAGGCCAAAATAGCTGATTTGGAAAAATTCTCCAATTCAGCTCACTTTCCAGTTCAGCTATGTTGTCCTAGATGGTTCACTTCCCCTGCCTTCTCCAAACTCTTCACCCTTTCGTGAATAGACCTCTATGTCAAACTTTCATGCGTACTGCATTAAGGCAGCCTTTTCATTTACATATGCTGCCTAAAGTGCCACAACAGACCAAATATACTGCAAAGTCCTGTGTGATAAAATGTGCATCATTGAGGAGTCTCTGTGGGCTGCAGAACACACCGGTGATTTATATATTTTAATTGGGGGGCAACACATGAGAAATGCCAGTCGGTGTGTACAGCAGCAAAGCATTCAGACAATCGTATGCTTGTTGAAACTGGTGCTGGTTTTAAGCACCACCCAATGTCAGTGCACTTTTCTTGGCCTTTATAATAAATGCAATGGTTTTATTGATATCACATGTGGACTTTTTAATTGTCTTTACATTGTCTGAGTGAAGAAGAAGGTTGGAGAAAATTTCAACTTGTGACATTGAAGATTTATCAAGCTAAGCACCTTTGACCTGAATACATAGTGGGGTCATTTATCTCTGGTGAGTATATCTTTGGGCACAGTTGAAAGGCACTGTACTGCTTTCTGGAGTAATTTCACAAGGAGGTGTTTCTGAGGATCAATAGGACACCAATCAGATAAAAAGAGGATACATTATAATATATTGTTTGATGAGACTTTCTTTCATTGATTTCACGGAAGAGACTAAGGTTTTTTCTGGTCACAGCATATGTTTTGGATTTTATTTGTGCACAATTGTTATATTATTTTTTGCTTTATGGGATAGTTAAAGATCTGTCATTTTGAGAGTGTTGGGAGGATCTAGTAGGTGTTTGAAGTTTTCTCTTATGTTTTTTTCTTACTTGCTATTATGCCAGCATAGAGTACTAGAGTACAAGTGCAGGCAGCACATTTCCAAGGGAAAGAGTATTTTTTGGCATTTACAAGCAAAAAATTCAGACTATCCAGTGGTACAGCACTCTAAAGAAAAAAATAAGGCTTCACTTTTTAGCTGGTCTCTAAAGGATAAGTACACTTTGTTAGTTATCTCATCAATGCCCTCTCCTTTAGCTTCTGCATAGATAATGATACCAGTAAGTATGTGGTATGTCATTAGCACACAGGGTTGCTTGTCCAAAGTGATTTTAATGATCACATGTGGGCAATGAGTCCCGTGGATCTTCTATATCACGAAAAAGTAATATAAAGTGATCTACATTTGACTATTATGATATTAGGGTACCGTATCTTGCATGTTGGAAAGGGTCATCTTTTCATTGCATGTTTTTGTTTTAAGAGAATGTCTGTCCACCACTTCACTGGGTGCACAATCTGGTCTAGCACCATTATTCTCTATGGTAGTCACCATCCTTATATAGACTGAGTGCAGGCTGCACCAGCCCTGGACAGGCCCGGCTGTGGAAAGCTGACATAATGGAAGTTATATGGTTCTTTCATCTCTGTGGTTGGGGAAGTATATTTTATAATATGCACTTATCCTTTAAAGCAGCCCTGACAGCATCCTCATCTTCCACTTCCCTTCTATTTGTTAAAGAGTTTAGTTCTATGGTTAACAATTAAATAGCATTGTAGAACAATTAATATTTGTCATCTATTTATACCTTATAGAAAATGTCTGACTGTTACAGTCTGTGTTGGATCAGAATTTCCAAGACCTCTGTTTGCCCCATCATAAGGCCAGATCAAATATTTGTTCTGCACTACCCCATGTATTAGAATGTGTGTTATAGCGCAAGAGAAATTGGAAGTTTTACTACTCAAGGGGGAGTATGATTTTGTAGGGATGTCAGAAACCTGGCTGGATGGCTCTCATGGCTGGGCTGCAAATATCAGGGAATATTCAGTATTTCAAAGGGATAGGGAAGGAAGAAGAGGGGGAGGAGTATGCCTGTTCATCAGGAATGATCTGGAAATGAATGTGTGTGCCGACATAGCTTCTGAGATCGAGGATAGTGCTAAATCCTTATGGTTAGAGATAAAAATGAATGAACAAAAATTTTAAATTACTGGTGGGAATGTGCTACTGGCCCTGGAACATAAGGGAGGAGGAGAAGACTCAACTATTGTCACAGATAGAAATAGTTGGCAGGCAAGGCAATGTCATAATTATGGGGGACTTCAACTTTCCTGATATTGATTGGGAAATAAATAAATAACAACATTCACCAGTGCATTCAATTAACCAACACATTTAAAACAGCAAAGATTAATACAGGGTGGTTAACTAGCAGAGTATGAATGGTATTTATTGCATTTTTTTTAGCTGTGCTGGTTTTGTAAAAAAAATACTACAAATCGAAACTGGGAAAAAAGTGTTTTTTTTAAACGTTTGTTTCCTCTTTTTTTATATTTTATTTGTCCTAAGTGAGGCGTTAGACACACATATGTGATATAAATATGTAGCCCTATCTGTCCTCTAAAAAACAATATATAATATGTGTGGGTGCACTTTGTAAGAAAGCATATTACTGACGTGGAAGAATCACACAGCAAAAATTTCAAAAGTGTGTCAGTCATTTACGAACAGAAACTAAAAACAAGCTCAGTCATGAAGGGGTTAAACACTTTAACAACAGCTGCTGTTGAACATTTAACGAATTCTGCTGTTTTGCTGATACTCGCTCCATGGCTCCGAGCGCCAACAATCATCCCACGTTCAAAGGCTGTTAAATCGCGTTGTTTACCCGTATCTTCAGAAAAAAATCACTTCTACTGTCGTGGTAAACAACCTGCTTCCCTATTTATAATTGTCTGGCCCTCTAGCAACTTCAGCGCAAAATTATAGCTAATTATAGCTAATTTGCCTACAAACGTCAGGTGGTCATAATAATCTGGCCACTCAGTGTATATTAAACAGAAGGAAATGGCTTTCAAAAAGTATAAGACAGATGGGTCACCATCACCATTGACATTTTAAATTGCTACAAGAAATGCAACAAAAGATACAAAAGAGCAATCAGGGCAGCAAAAATAGAGTACGACAAATACATTGCAACAGAAAGTAGAAGAAACCCAAAGAAGCTATTTAAATATACAAATAGTAAAAGGGTGTAACTGAGAGGCTTTTTTTTGTTGGTTGAAAATTGGGAGCTTTTAGCAACATTTTGTGTAATGCATTGGAGTAAATGGAAAAGGCAAAATGTAGGTGGTTTTTGGTGGAATTCGGGAGTTCCATGGTTTTTAAATGGCTCCTAAAGGTTGAAGAAGCTGCTTTTTACTATGGATGAACACATTGTACATAATGGAATACAGTTTATTGAAAGAGAAAAGGGTTTGGTTGAAGTGTGCCTTTTTTATTTTAATAATCCTTGACCCGTTCTTCTACCAAGAAACACCTCTTCAATAGCTTCTTTTTTTTTTACACAGAAAGAAAAAAAGTCAAATAAAAAATAGAAAGTTGGCATAGGCAATGCTTGCTGTGTTTTCTGACCAAAGCAATTATAGCATTTTGGCGCTACTAGTTCTGCCTGTCAAGCCACCTCAAAAATATGTTTTTTAAATGAATATCAATCAAATGAAAACAGATTGGGATGCTGCTGCTGTCTGTAATTCAATGGCCAAAAATATGCTGCCAAATTACAATGGGACCAAGAATGTCAAGAATGATTAGGTAATGGAAGTCAGCTTCACTTCATTCACTAAACTATAGGGAAACTTCCCCTGCAAAGTACAAACAGCCTATTTGCCTTCAGTAAATCAACCCAAAAAAGTATTAAACCACCGGTTAGGCATGACTGCCAGGCATCTAGCATTATATGGCAGTGGTCAGCATTAGTAAGCCCTCACAGGCAGGGCCCTCCTTACCATCTTGTCTTGAATTGTATTGTGATTGTAATGTCTTCGTTATATTGTAAAGGGCTGCGCAAACTGTTGGCACATTTTTATACAAATTGACGAGAATGTGATGAAGTGTAATACTTTGCATTGTGTTAACATATAAGTATAGTTCCAGGGTTACAACTAAGGTCTCTTTGCCCAAAGCAAAATTTACCTTGCAGTTTATATTATATTAGTACATTTTATTAAAATATTTTTTATGTATCTGCCTTCAATATTTTATTTTATATTTTCAAGAAACTAAACAAACCCTTTCAGCACAGCAAATCTGTAAATTTGAACCCTAGAACACAAGATAGTCTCTATTGCACTGTCTTTATTCTTCCTGGAAGAAGCTAGATCCCTGAATATTTCAAGTTGGCAAACGTTCCTGGAGTGACAAACATTCCTTTTCCAGAGTATTGCTTTACCGTCAAATGCTCCCTTTTTATTTTAATGGGTAGACTAAGAAAGTAATTTGATGTGCTTTGAAACAGGCAATCAAACCACAACACAATCCGGGAGCAATTGTAGTTTTGGAGCATATTTAATAACCCCCAGAGGATCCTGAGATATTTTTATGATATAGAGATAACAATAAAACAAAGAAGGAAACCTGAACAGTCTCTAACAGATTAGCAGTCACAACAAATTAAACATGATATGAGCAAAGTCAGGAAAAATCACTCACTTAGCTCAATTTTTTTTTCAATACACTTTTTGTTTTCATTAGGGGCTATTACACTTAACACACCAATGTCATTAAAGTTAAAATTTCATGAGAGACATATGCAGATGGTAGCCATTGATTTGATAATTGATATTATATTATCCTGGCTGTCATACTAACCCTCTGATGTCAATAATATCTGAGTCAATGACCTGGAAGTTGCCTGCAGCTAGTGAAGTCAGCACTCTAGACCTACATACTGGCCATTGGCACAGAAGGCACCGCAGGATCTGCATGATAGTTAGACAATTAGCATTTCCAGAAAGAGCCAGTGATGGCTGACCAGCTAAGTCAGTGAACTAGAAGTTAACATGTTGCCAGTTGAATCTGAATAGTCTAAAACAGGGGTGCCCATTAGGTAAATCATGAGCTACCAGTAGCTCTCAAAGCTGATGCTGGTAGATCACGCAGGGTGTGAATGGCGGCCCCTTTATTCCATTTCTGTCTGCTGTGCCAAGCTCCCTGACACCTTTCTGGTGGATACTGGGGGTTGAAGTGCTATGTATTACATCAAAGAATATTAGTTTACACAGCCTGTTGCAAAATACAGCAAGGTGAGCCAGGAGAGAGAGCGAGGAGAGACATACAGGAGAGAGAGAGGAGAGACAGACAGGAAAGAGAGATAGGAGAGACAGCCAGGAGAGAGAGCGAGGAGAGATAGACAGTAGGAGAGAGAGCGAGGAGAGACAGACAGGAGAGAGAGCCAGGAGAGAGAGCCAGGAGAGAGAGCCAGGAGAGACAGCCAGGAGAGAGAGCAAGGAGAGACAGCCAGGAGAGAGAGCAAGGAGAGACAGACAGGAGAGAGAGCAAGGAGAGAGCGAGGAGAGACAGCCAGGAGAAAGAGTGAGGAGAGACAGCCAGGAGAGAGAGTGAGGAGAGACAGACAGGAGAGAGAGCGAGGAGAGACAGCCAGGAAAGAGAGAGAGGAGAGACAGCCAGGGGAGAGAGCAAGGAGAGACAGCCAAGAGAGCGAAGAAAGACAGCCAGGAGAGAAAACGAGGAATGACAGCCAGGAGAGAGAGAGCGAGGAAAGACAGCCATGAGAGAGAGGAGAGACAGCCAGGAGGATGATCAAGGAGAGACACCAAGGAGAGAGAGCAAGGAGAGACAGCCAGGAGAGCGAGGAGAGACAGCCGGGAAAGGGAGAGAGAGGGAGGTTTTTTTTCCCGTTGGTAGATCTCATGTAGCTCGTCATTTAAAAAGTAGATCTTAACACAAAAATTGTGGGCACCCCTGGTCTAAACATTTGCACACTTGTTCCAGTTTAGTAACTCAATAGGGATCAGGATGACAGCCCTAGAGTGTGCACCTTTAAAACTCAGTAATGGCAGCCCCTTACTCCTTTACCTGGTTCCCTTTTAATAAGAAACACTAACAAAGAACATTAGAAAAAAGGAAAAGGCCCAGTACGTTTGGTTATGGAGAATTTCAAATGTTAGCATTAGCTGATTACAGTGCATGATCCCCCTTTTACATTCTACCAACAATCCAGAAAAATAATTATCTGTCATTCTCAGGCTAAGGTTAGGCTGACTGCAGTGTCCCATAACAGGAGAGGAAGTCAGCTAAGTGTAGCAAAGTTTTGTACCCCATTAAAAACGCACAGCCCAATTTAACCCTTACTTTTTTTATACATAAGTAAGGAATATGTAGCGCCCTATGCTACAGTATGTAGCTACTAAATTTAGTTTATATCTGGACTGTAATCAGTTTACCTGGGTCTGGAGGATTGATTGTTTCCCCCTGTTGCTGGGTTGGGGCCTCAGCATACAATGTGGGAGAATCAATCCTCACACCGTGAATATGCATCTGACTCTGACCAATCCCTGAGCAGGCTGACTCAAAGGTATGGCTGGAGGAACGTGATAAATGTTTGGGGACACCTTCCAGAACTCTCTCTCTCCCCTGGGACCTCTACTAGGGAGGAGTGCTACAGAATGCCTGGTCTAGGACTCAGCATGTGACAGATGCTGGGGGCCCAGAGACCTAAAATGCTACTGAAAGGAAACCTGATGGAAGCTGGGGTGGAGGAAGAATCTGCTTATTGAGGAGAGTCGCAAGGGAGCTGGTGAGAGTTACCGTCTGGACTCGAAAGATCCATCGCCCTACTCTCAGGTACTATACAGAAGAGAAGCCAGTTGGTGCACTACAGGTCCTGTGACAGTTCTCTCTCAAAGTCCTGGACTATTCCTGGCTCTTCTCTGTGCTACTATCGATCACTGGTCGCTCTCACAGGACCGTTGTGCTACAGTTACAAGCTGTTGCTAAGAGTGAAGACACTGTCCTCTAATTTGTTACTCGGGTATCCTGCAACCCTGACCCTCACTCCTAGTTGCTACTATGCAATAAATGCTAAAAAGACCCTAGGATTTGAGCCTGTTCGATTCTGGAGTGTCGGTGTTGTTGGAGCTGAGCAAAAAGGCTGGTGGCTGGTAAAACAGGTAGGAGAGCCGAATTCATATCCGGCTCCTTAAGGGGTGAGCAATACAAATATGAATTTTTTATATTTTTACTAATGTGTGTGTGATTAAGTGTACTAAGATTCCCTGTGTTGACAGCACACAGAAGAGGTAGAATGTTGCTCTCACACAGAGCGAGGTGGTTCAGTTGTCCAATGGTTCGACAAGCACCTTGCACAATCTGACAAATGCTTCCATGGATTTGTAGGGCAGACATCATGCATAGCCGGTGCACCTGCCCAATGCTGAGCAGACTTTGGACCAAAATGTAGAAAATGCAGAGGTTCCCTGTGTGGCACCCAACCCATCAATAGTCCATTAACCTGTTGCCGTCCGCCCGTTGCAAAAAAACGGACGGACGGCGGACTCGCATTTACGGGTTGCCGTCTCCAGATGGCATCTTTTTTCTGCTCGCGCGCGCCCACGTGCAGAAAAAGCCTGTTCGATGCAAAGAGCCGTTACCAAGGCTGTTTCACATACACACATTCGGCGGCTCTATAGCCTACCGATCGCATGTATGTGTTGGCTGCGTGTTATCCCCCTATGTAATAGCAATAACAATAAGTGTAAAAAAAAACCATAAAAAGAGTAAAAAAATAAATAAAAGTCACATAAAAAAAGTTTTTTAAAAACCCTCCAAATTTTGAAGTCCCCCACCCCCACATTTACGCACATATAAACGTAAATACGCGTTCGCGGCGCCAGCATGCGAAAATGACAATTGCGCTACACATGTTACATATCGTCGCGAACGTTGGAGTGAGAGCAATAATTTTAGGGCCATCAATCACTGATAACACTAAACTGATGAGCGATAAAAGCTTTTAAAGTGTGGCCTATGGCCAATTTTGGGTATTGTAGTTTTTTGAGGTTTCGCGCGCGCGCGCAATTTTAAGGCTTGACATGTTTGGTGTCTTTTTTACCCGACGTGACCCCGTCTTTTATATTTTACCAAAAAATTGGGTAATAATAAATGTTTTATCATTTAATATAGGGGAAATAGTTTTTTTTTTTTTTTAAATCGTTAATTTTTCCTTAATACAGTAAAAAATAAAACCCCAGTGGAGATTAAATACCACCAAAAGAAAGCTCTATGTGTCCCCAAAAAATTGTAAAAATGTATTTCAGTGCAGCTTTGCATGACGGAATAAACGTCAATCAAAGTACCGCAGCGCTGAACACTGAAAAATGGCCTGTATGGGAAGGGGGTTTAACACCGCAGACTTGATGTGGTTAAGCAAACTGCATGACAAAAAAGCAGCCTGTGTCAGCACTACTGAGGATGGATATATTTGTCAACAGCTGTCTTTCTGGTCTGTCTATGGCCATGTTTAAATTATTATGGCAGACAATATCCCCTTGAGATAAAATCATTACTGAGAAGGCCTGCAGTGCACACACAGATGCATGCTCAGTGTGGACATGTTTGTGCACAATTGAAGGGATGAAAATACTATAGATGTCTTTAGTTTCTCTATAAGTTATTTTCCCAGACGACAAGTAGCTGTGGTTTGTTATGACCACGTCTGAATGATCTTTTTGTCCTGAAGATGCAGATAACCCTCTTCCTGTGAAGTCTGAGTTTTCACAATCTAATCTCACTTGCATATCTGAGGATGTCTAGCAAATGTCAGATCATGCTGCAAAGTGTCCTGTGTCCAATCAAAACCTCAAATGGTCAGCAATTATTTCCTTCATTTGCTCTGTGTGCAATTACTTAATTGCCTTAATAGGAAACAACTAGCTGCTTGTACAGTGGAGCTAACAGATACAAACCCTTTGTGGCTGCTGCAAAATTGAATGCAATATGTAGGGTAACAGTATTGACCTCCTTCTGAAACCGCTAGTTATCTGTCTCTAACTTCAATACTTTCTCTAACCAGTGACCTAGAAAAAGTATGCAGCCAGTGAAATCAGAGTGGAGTCAGAATCAGTATCACAGCCAGGCAATAAGTATTTGCAGAAGGGAAAGTAAGAACTGCAGAGCTCAGCAACTGAGTTGTAGTTCTCTTGATACAGATTACAATGTAAAGAGGACTATTATTTACTTTATGCATATTGTTTACTTCATGCATAGGGTTTGATTTACTAAAAGTAACTAGGCTGTTCACTTTGCAAGGGAATTTGCACTTAGCAGAGGAAGTTTGCCCTTAGTTAAGTGAATGAGTGGAAACTCTACTGACTTCCATCACCCAATCATGCAAGAAAAAAATGCGTTTTTTTTTTCCCTTGCACATGATTGGGTATTCTTTACAAAGTGAAGTTTCACCCCATTTACTAAGTCAAGGGAAACTTCCCCTGCAAAGTGAAAATTCCCCTGCAAAGTGAACCGGCTATTTGCCTTTAGTAAATGAATCCCATAGCGTGCATGCATTTTCCAGTGCATACTCACAGTGTCTTATTCTGTGAATCTATGATAAAAGCAAGTGAATGTAAAGCAATTGATGATCAAAAAAACCAGTCCATGGATGACCATACATAGCACAGCTGTTTAAAGGGTTTCTAAACCCTCCGGTTTTTTTTGCATATACTGCTAGCAAGCAGTAGATATATGCAAAAAGTAAAAAAAACAAAACACTTTAAAAGCGGTTTAAACTTACCGCTGTCTTCCCCGAAACTGCTCGGGCGGCCGCAAAGCATCTTGGGGCGGGCGCAATGTGCAGTTCGGCCGGGAGAGATGCAAGGTAAGTCTATGCACGCGTGCACCCGCATGCAGACACCGTGGGACAGGAAGTGCCAGCAAGGACAGAGGAGTCAGCGCTGGATCGGAGACCCGCTGCAGCGCTGGAGAGAAGGCTGAAAAGGACAGGAGAGAAGAGGAAGATCAGATTAAGAGACATCATTTAAGGTAAGTGTTTTACTTAACATTAGGGGGAGGGAATTTTTTTTGACTTTAATGTCACTTTAAGTAATGCACACATTGGAGCATTCATTGGCACAAATTGAGCATATCTTGAGAAAGTTGGACTGAGCTCCATCGAAATGTTGACAATAAAACACTGATGCTTTCATTTCTCTTCACTACAAGACCTGTGAGTGCCTCTATTTCTACTTTAGATTTGCACAAATTGAGCAGTATATAGAATATTAATGATCATTTCTGTCCCTCAAAAGCTCTCCTGATTTCACATCAGAGAATGCGTGACTGACCACTCCCCAGGAAATGAAACACGCTTTTCACATACTGAAGTTGCCTATGGTGGCCTAGTTTGAAGACGACTCAGTGACACCAAGCAACACACAGTGCATGTGGGAATGAGTTGGACTAAAAATATGAAAAGTATGTCAAAGCTTTTAAAGGCATGATGCCACAATGACATTAGATGTATAATTGTTTGTGGTTTGTTACAAGTATTTATGTATGTATCTAGTTTGTAACAATGATACTGTGATTGTAACATCTTGGTACCTATGTTATGCATCAATAGTTAACCATTTTGTGTGACATGAGCAATTGCAGGGCAGGTTGACATTACATTGACGATACTGAACAATACAAGGTCTATTTATAAAGAATGTTTGCTGGACATTTGTACGTCTGCTTTTAACAGCACACAGATATTAGTTTTAAAAATGTTTTGCCCATCAGCATGCAACATAAGAGAGATTCCAATTACAAGATCCACCTGCCACATTTAAAATCAATGAAGATTCGTTCATCAGCATACAACATAATAATAGAGATTCAAATTACAAAAAAGATTTGCTTGTGCAATTTCAAAGAAGATTCACCCATTAGCATACAACATAATAAATTCCAATTACAAACAAGACTTACCCTGACCAGTGAAATAAGATTAGCCCATTTGCCTCAGCATACGACATAATAGATTCCAATTTGTTTTTCGATCAAATGAACGCCAAAATTTAAAGACTCAGGATCGAAAATGTAGCAAAATAAAAAGGAATATACAGATGAACGAATGTCCAGCAAACATTTGTTGTGTGAGTCACACAGCAAATCCTCTATAAATATTCATCAAAATGTTTGGGAGGAAACTAAATTCGAAGTATTCAAGAATACATCAAAGTAACTAGAACACAGTAGTTGGCTTATGAAAAGAATAACGATACATTTAAATAACTTAATTCTAATTCACCCCCATTTCACTCCCCAAGCTAGCTATTCCCTTTTGTCCTTACCTTAGATCAGTGGTCCAGGAGCCAGGGCCAATGCTAGGGGAAGACCAGGACCTCAATTAAGACAGTGGGGTTGTGTTATTGTGCATGGGTGGCCTATTCTCTATAAATCCTAGTAGAAAACCCATTATCCCACGGGGTACCTTCAGTGAAAATAAAGTAAAAATTAGCTTAATAGCTGAATCAAGTTTATTGATTGTAACAGATAATATAAACACTAGGCAAAAAAAAATATACAGCACAGAAACTATGGAACGCTTCACAAATTTGTGTGTCATCCTTGCTTAGGGACCATGCTAATCTTTTCTAAATCGTTCCAATTTTAGTGTATGTCCTGCCGAAGCGAGGACCAAAATGAGCTTTAGATCCAGAGATAGGTAGTTGAAGTTACATCAAATCTTGAATTTTACTGTAAAAGTCAAGCTTCAGCCGACCATTGTCTGCCTCTGTGTTAATCTTTTAATGTGTGGTGTTCTCAATTGCTGAATGAGTGGTGGTTTCAATTGCCAATAGGGAATCTGTAGGGCAGGAGGAAGGTGCTGGCATGTGGTTTCAATGATGGTACCTTTATTTATACAATTATTACAGTAAGCACCTGCAGTTTTTAAATGGTATAAACATTCCAGGCTATTCAACAAAACATTTTTGTTTTTTATTGTATGTGTGACCAGTTTAGGAATTAAGAACTGCTGTCAGGCAATAAAGTTATTCTGTGACTTGCTCCCGAATAAACGTGCAATTTGCTGTAAGGACTAACATATGTTTATGGTTGATTTTCAGGCTCTCATTAGACTATTACCCACTAGTTCTTTTTTGGGGGGGGGAAATGTTATTAGTCAAATTGTAGTGTGCAGTGAAGATATAAAAATGTATATTAGAATATTAATTTGTGGGGCTCTAAACTGCAGCTGCATGTTGCGTATTGCAAAGTCTCCCGTTGACTCCAATTGTTTTCAATCTTATTCCATCTCAATTTCAATCATATTATTGATCAAATGGATCCAGTATATCACTATCATTCCATGAAATAACCACCATTTTCTCCTTAATAACTAACACATTATAGAACTAAAAATGGCCTGTTCCTTGGGACTTATTTCACTGCTTCACTGAATTTCAAATGCTGCTAATTCATACAATAGTGAGTTTTCTTTTAAAATAAGAACATTTGTAAAAATGGCACTAATTACAAAAAATAAAATGTAGCATCTGAAAAATAAAGCCTCATTCACCCAGGGCCGGCAGTGGAATCAAAGGCGGATCCAGACAGCTGCAGCCACTCAACCGATACAAAGCAATGACAGGAGCTGCGACTATCTGCTGCTATTCACATGTAACTGCGCATCCAGCCTGCAGAGAGGGACAGATGACTGGCCATGGATGCAATCTGTCTATATCCAGGGAAGACCACATGTCCCTGACCACAGGTAATCGGTGATGTCTGACAGTGGCGTAACCAGAGTTCTGGGCGCCTGGGGCAGAAATTTTTTTTCGCCCACCCCCATTATATAAACAACCACTGGAACTGTACCCTGCACCTCCCCCACACACACACATGTTTTTATTTTAATTTTTCAAATTTTAATATTTTATTTTTTTTGAAACTTTTTCATTTTTTTAAATCAATTTTTATTTATTAATTAATTTTTTATTAAATATTTTTATTTTTTACTTTACTTTTAGGGGCTTCGGGGAAATATTGGGGGTCTAAACAGACCCCTGATATTTCCCTTTAAAAATAGAAAAAGAGATTGAGGACACAGAGTCCTCAATCTCTTTTTCTGTGTCCCCTGTTATCAATGAACAGGAATCCTTTATGAGTGTTCCTGTTCATTGATAACATGGTATGTTTACTATAACTACAATTATGAATGAACAGGAGGAGATGTAGATCACTCCCGTTCATTCATAATTGAGGATATAGTATACATACCAGGTCCTCAATTATGTACAAACACTCAGCGATCACTGATCACTGAGTGCTTGTACCCGTTCTCCTCTCTGACACACACTGTCATAGGAGGCTGCAAGAGGAGAGCCCAGCCTCCTGTGACAGCGCTGGCTGTCTCCGCCCCCACACCGCTCTGCTGCACTGTGATAGGCGGCCGAGCGGTGTGGGAGGAAAGACACCGGCCGCTCACAGCGCTCGTCCCGCAGCGCTCGGCCGGCTGTCATTTTCTCTCTGATTCCTTTCATCCCTGCTGGGCACTGCTCTGTGTCCCAGCGGGGATGAAAGGAATCACGGCCGCGCCGACAAAACGGCAGGAAAATGTCACTTTCGGCATTTAGCCGAAAGTGCCATTTTCGGCCGGCGCCCCCCCTTCACTTTTCGCCCGGGGCCCGCGCTCCTGCTGCCCCCCCGGTTGTTACGCCACTGATGTCTGATTAAATCCATACAGATTCAGCCTCCATCAACACATCACTGTCTTGTATGGTCTGAGTGGCCTCAGCTATTTGCACACACCTGTGATTCTGGCTGCAGGTATACACAGATTTCTACCAGCAAAATTTTCAAAGTGCCTTAATGAACATGAACATATAATATTTGTAAGGTGAACACACAATAGAAGCACTGCTCCTCCACGGCTCAGGGAAGAAATGAGCTGGGTGCTTGCTGTTGGGAACACATCCTTGCTCCAATATGAGCCTATAGAAACAGAAGAAAAGCTGGCCGCACACCGGAGGCTTGTACCACATCACTGGTGTCCCGTCCAAGGTCAAAGCCCCCACCCCCCTCCCCCCCGGATTTTACCAAAAATAAATGTTTTATAACATAACGTAGGGAGAGCAGTTTAAAAAAAAAAAATCGGTACTTTTTTCATTATATAGTTTAAAAAAAACCCCATAGTGGTGATTAAATACCACCAAAAGAAAGCTCTATCTGTCCCAAAAAAATGGTATACAATTTATTTCAGTACAGCGTTGCATGACGGAATAAATGTCAGTCAAAGTACCGCAGCGCTGGATACTGAAAAATGGCCTGGACAGGAAGGGGGTATAAACACCCCGATCAGCAAGTTGTTAAGGGAGAGGAGCAATAATTGAGGAGAAAATAAAGGCAGTGGATGAACAGGCCAATTTAGAATGAACTGGTGGTGCTTATTTCTTCATATCTAGATAGAGAAGGGGGTTACAGTAGTCAAGATGAAATGTAATGGTGTAGGCAATAAAATGATTATTAGATGTTTGAATTCCAATGCATCCGAATGCAAACGAATCCCAATAGACTTTTAACGAAAATTTGGATCCGTCCAATTTTTGTTCAAAACTAAACTAAATCGGACATATGACTGTTCTCTGTCCAATCAGATGTTTTTTTTGGCTGTTGGGGGTTTTGCATTACAGGCACTGTCATGTGACTTCCTGTTGTGGACTGTTCCAAACCGAAAATTTGGACGGATCCAAAATCCAAATAATGAACCGGATTTCGGATTTGAAATCCAAATAACAATCCGAATCGGATTTCAGATCAGAAATCTGAAAAACAGAAAAAATGTAAATCCGAATAGATCCAAAAGGAAGCGAAACAAAGTTTTTGCGGGGTTACATGTCTAATAATATAACCCCAATTCCACAAAAGTTGGGACGCTGTGTAAAATCTACATAAAAACAGAATGCAATGATTTGCAAATCTCATAATTACATGTTTATTTCGCAACAGAAAATAGAAAACATATCAAATGTTTAAACTGAAAAAAATGTCCCATTAAAAAAATAATAATAAGGTAACTTTGAAATTGATGGCAGCAACACGTCTCAAAAAAAGTTGGGACAGCGCAACAAAAAGCTGTTAAAGTAAGTTGTACTAACAAGGAAGAGCTGGAAGAACTAATTAGGTTAATTGGCAACAGGTCAGAAATACTTCCAAAAATCACTGTCTGTGAACACAGTTCGCTGTGCCATCCAAAAGGTTAAAGCTCTATCATGCAAAGAAGAAGCCATATCTGAACATGCTCCAGAAATGATGCCGTCTTCTCGGGGCCAAAGCTCATTTAAAATGGTCTGTTGCAAAGTGGAAAACTGTTCCAAATGCACCTCTGCAATACATGCACATTTCCCCATGTTGTATCCCTGACAGAAATTCACTCCATTCCTAATTTCATATTATGCGCTGATAACACACACAGAATTTTTGTGGATAGAGTAGCGACAGCCCTGCCCAGTTTGCTTTTGATGAACTACTCAACCCATCCCACTGTCTTCATCTCCAAGGGCATGAATTGACTTGTTGTCCCAGATAAGAGCTAGGAGGACTAAACAGTCTGCCCAGGTAGAGCATGTGACAGCTCTGGATTTCTGACAAGATCAGGTTTTGTTTGCACTTATAACAGATATAACAAAGTACTTTCAATGGTATTTTATGCGACCAAAGGGAACAAATAAAATAAATGAATTGTTAGGGTTATCATACACTTTGAGGCAATGCCACTAGTCTTTTATCCCAGAGCTAGCATCTCAGACTCTGCCTTCTGTCAATCTTGGCTGAAAATGTGTGGCTCCACTCAGCTTTTATTGGCGATTAACTGAGTGTCAGGACCTGCGGAGTCACCTTGTCAGCTTATGTGCAGTAAATCAAGAAGGTGAACGTGCCTTTATCTCTAACCAGGAAAGACACAGGACTGATCAGCTGTCCGCCCCCTGTGGATTGCAATTCATCATGGAAATCCTAAAAGTGCCTTGTAAGCTAAGACACAAAATAGACTCTAGGGGAAAATCTACTATACACAATAAACAGTTATGCTTCAGAATGAGCCACATAAAAAAGACAAAGTATATTACAAATAAACAGGAAAAAAAATTATGAAAAGGGGAAAAAAATATAAAAAAGGTGACATGGAGAAGTATTTAGATAATCACATGTTATAGACAGAGGGTATGGAGGCTGTTATTGCTGACTGGTTTGATCATACCGTGTTTCCCCGAAAATAAGACACACTAGGTCCTATTTTCAGGGGATGTCTTAATTTTTTTTTTAATGTGCAACAAAATGTACAACAATCCAAAGTTATCTGGTATCACCCCGCCTGTCACAGTAACTGGCGCTATAGAGGAAGTATCGGCTAATGCGGCTATGCTCCCTCCACCGCCGCAGCCTTGCTTTCTACAGCACCGGCTTCTTTTGCTATTAGGGACAGTGGTACCAGAGGTGCAGCAGTGGGGACATCAGACAGTGGACAGTGAGGTACACATTACTGGTACACATTACATTAAGCAGTGCCTTCAGGGGGACTGCAGTTGGTGAAGTATGGTACTGGAGTGCTCGCCGTCACTGCGCTTGCCGGAGGGAGTCCCCTGTCATCCCCTTAATACAGTATGTCCCTGCAGGCTGATACCATCTCTCCTGCTCTTCAAGTTCCCCCTCACATGCTACCACCAAACTAGGTCTTATTTTCGGGGTAGGTCTTATATTACAGAAATCTTGAAAAATAGTGCTAGGTCTTACTTTCGGAGTAGGTCTTATTTTCGGGGAAACAGGGTATTAGTGCCCTGGGTATCGTGTTGATGCTTTGGGTTGAAAGATTTCTAAGGGTGCCCACACACTTTCCGATAATCGTACGATAATCGCGGGAAATCCCGCGATCGTACAATTATTGTAAGGTGTGTGGAAGCCGTGCGACCTCTACTACTGTACTTTTAACTTACGATCACGTTCGAAAACCCGCCGAGCATAGTACGATGTTCGGCGAGTGTGTAGCATGTTCATAAGATAAAAGCCGGACGGGCCAGTGTGCGCTTGCGTTCGGCATTGCGGTCATCGGAAACCCGCCCCACAGGGGTCGCGGCTTGCGATCATCGCAAGTACGATCTGCCTGTCCAAGATAGGCAGATAGTACATTTTTTTAATTACCTTACAACCATCGCAAGACAAAAGTCTTGCGATGGTTGTAAGGTGTGTGCCCAGCATAAGTTTCTCACCTAGAACAAATGTATTAAGGAATTCTGACTTTTCTGACACTCATTTACAGTATGCTTGTTCCATGTCTGTGACTCGGTTTTGAAGCAAGACACAGACAGGCAAAATTTTTAAAACAGGGCCAGCAATTGCACTGTCCATACATTTCTCATAACTAAACCACCTACACTGGCAATGCTGTTACAACTTGTTGGTACAATCTCCAACAACTACATTATACAGCCAAACAGACTCCTGACCATTACACTTATATAATTTTGTTGAGCATCCCATTTTATAAACATGGACATATTATGGACATTAATATGGACACCACTCTCCTAGGAAAGCTTTTCACAAGATTTTGGAGTGCGTCTATAAAATGTTGTGCCCATTCAGCCAAAAGAGCATTTGTGAGGTCAGGTACTGATGTTGAAGACTCATCTCGCAATCAGTTTTTCAATTCATCCAAAAGGTGTTTGGTAGGGTTGAGATCAGGGCACTCTGCAGGTCACTCATGTTCTTTCACATCATATTTATTAAATCATGTTTTTATGAACATGGCTTTCTGCAGGGGAGCATAGTTGGAAGTGGACCATTCTCTAAAATGCCTTTGTATGCTGTTACATAACAGTACCCTTCAATGGAATTGATAATTTGTAGGGGTGGCCACCTACTTTTGAACATATGGTGTTTTCGGGGTAGGTCTTATATTACAGAAATCTTAAAAAATAGTGCTAGGTCTTACTTTCGGAGTAGGTCTTATTTTCGGGGAAACAGGGTATTAGTGCCCTGAGTATCGTGTTAATGCTTTGGGTTGAAAGCTTTCTAAGGGTGCCCACACACTTTCCGATAATCCGATGATCAGTTGTCCACAAACATTTGGTCAACTGTGAAGGCTTTCAATTCCATTCAATTTATACCCAATCAGGTAGGTCTTTCCTCTGCACTGGTGCACGATATTCTAATTATTCGAGTTTCACCTGTATATTGTGTGTGGCCACCTTAGAGAAACGTTCACAGAGTACTATGAATCCTGTCTTCTCCATGCTTTACTTGTAGTGATTGAAGAGTAGCTCTCTAAAGATGCCTGAGGAGCACTGCCAGAAAGAGTCTCATGTAAGTGGAGAGAATGCCTACTGTGTGTTGGGTTTGTTGAATGGTGTTACTCTGCTAGTCCTTTAAATAGTATCACAGTGATCATGTATCTAGCCTTACCTGTAGCTGCACAGTGAGGGCAGTTACACTGGTCACAGCTACAACCAACAACTAGTAAAGGAGGTTGGTGGATCTCACACACTTTCAAGCTATGCATTCAGACTGGGAATTCCATTAAGCAAAGTAATAGAACTGAACCACTGAGAGCTCACTTTTCTGACTATTTTATAAATCTCTGGATTTAATACAATAACAAAAATTTGAAAGAGCAAGACTCCTTTTAGATTGTAAGCCCTCAGGGGCAGGGCCCTCCTTACCATCTTATCTTGAATTGTATTGTGATTGTAATGTCTTCCTTATATTGTCAAACGCTGCACAAAATGCTGGCGCTATATAAATCCTGTATAATAATAATGTTTAAATCGTATTGAAAATGGTTGAAAACACACTATACTGTACGTCTCTTTTAAAGTAGAACTAAACTCATGAAGTGAATATTTGCTATGCTATAGGGAACATGTTAATTGCCTTCAGCAATACCCTGAAAATGTACCTTTTGTCCGGAATTCCTACTGAAAATTAGCTGTGCACTCCCTGGCATGTGAGGGTGTCTAGGCACTCCTGTGTGTACAACCTCATAGTTATATATCTGCAGAGTGAGGTCTAAGGCACTGCTGCCTCTGACTGTCTCAGGAGATTTAGAGATGTCACTATTGTGCTGCTCACTGTTCTCCTTGCTGGAGGCTCTGACATGAAGAAGCAAAGCACTGCCTTTACCAAGATGGCCACCTAAACAAAGAGACAAAGTGCAGAACAAGGCATAGTAAGCCGGTAATGGGGAAGAGATAAGCTGCAGGGAGAACACAGGCAGTAGTGGTGACTAGTCCTTTGCCCTCTGCCTGCCTCATTTATTTATTATTATATTTGCACACTAGATAGTTAATTATGTTTTTCTCTTTGCTCAAATACATTTTACATAATAAATCCTAGCCCTGATGAAGAGGGGCTGTGTTGACCCCCCGAAATGCATTGTATTTGGATTTTTAATAAAACACATTAGTTAATAATAAAACACATTACTGAAATACTTCAGCTGATTATTTTTTGGTGTTACTTTTACCTTGTTAACTACTTCAAATATCTATACAAATTTATCATGAATGTGTTATTATGTTGTAACAACATCACTGATCACGTGACGATGTCACTGGGCCCATCTTACCTGCATCAAGCTTCTACACCTGTAACTGACACAAAGTACAAGGCATTCCAAGTCATTTGACTGCAGCATCATATTCAAATGCCTGCATCCTCCTCTCTCTTTCAGCTTCACAGGGTGTGCACAACAGGTAAAACAGCTGCTGTGTTGGTTTTGGTGACAGTCAATAAATAACCACCAAGTAGATGGTCAGTTATGTAAACATAGATGCTATTCCGGGTGCATGGTCCTGCTTTTGAAAAGAAAAACACATTAAAGAGGCCAAGAGGTCGTTTTTTATCATTTTAAATGTATTGACATTTGAAGATCAAAGACTACTGAGGAAGCTGCTTGAAAAAAAAGTCTAGACCTGATGGATGTAAAAGAGTTTTTCCTTATTTCTCCAGCACAATGTAGAGTCGGTGAAACCGGAACGTTAGAGATGACACTAATTACAATGTGTGACCATGTGCAGGGTGATGTTACACCTTGCTCTAATGAACATGGGAAAACCCGAGGACTTCTTTACAAGGCCATGTACACAAAGACACTGGAAGTTTAATAAGAAGAAAATATAAAAAAAAAACTATACAGAATAATTCACACACATATCTATTGTACCTCAGACTGCAAAACATAAATACATAACCCCCCAACTATTAAATTCACAAAAAAATGTAACACTTTTCCTTAGATTAAATGGAATGCATATCAGTTTTTTTTTACTATTCAGGATCCATCTTGTCTTGAATTGTATTGCGATTGTAATGTCTTCCATTTATTATAAAGCGCTGCGCAAAATGTTGGCGCTATATAAATCCTGTATAATAATAATATACAGTATAGTGTGTACAGAATACACACACACACATATGTGTATATACTTTTTTTTAGCTTCAGCTATTAAGCACTGTAGAAATAGTAAGCCAAAAGTCCCACCCGATGTCTGGATATGAAAATGCAAAATTTCCATATGCAATATTTCTTATTTAAAGGAGAACTATAAGATGAGTGATTTCCGCTCACCTCATAGTTCTAGCTGACCTGTGACAATGAGACTGTCACAGGTTGTATATATATATATATATATATACACACATACACACACACTATACACACACACACACCCCAAAGAAATGACTCTACCCTCCCCCCTCCTACATATAGAACGAGTGTCTAAAATGAACAGCTTCTGTTGACTCTCTACAAAGCACAACACAAAAAGAAGGTGATGAACTGTGTTAAGGGAAGAGGACAGATAACAGGAAACATTCATTGTAAGTATGACACAGGAAGTATGACATAGAAATTGTCATCACAAAGATGATGGCAAAAGTTGAGAATTAGTTGGCTGACTATTATTTAAGTAGGTCAATTTAGATGTAATTTGCTATCATTTCAATGTCTTAGACAGCCATCAATGAATTGGACCATTCATTTGCTTATATTCAAACATGAATACAGACAATTTCCCAACATAAATGTTGACTGAAGGCCTCCGTGTCACATGTGAGTGATTACACTGAAAGATTCAAGGAGGATGTGGAAAAAGGGAATTTGTAGAGGCTTATTCACAAAGCTAGCCGAAGGATCAGCTGTAGCTCAGGCTGATCCTTCGGCTAGCTTCGGCCGCTGGAGCCCTTCGGTTCAGTCTACCCGAAGGGCTGCTCTACGGACTATTCACTATAGCCCGCACAGCTCCCAAAGCTGGCTGAGCGGCTCATGCTTCAGATTGACTGAGCTTGGGGTTGAGTCAAACCCAAAGTGTGCCGAAGCCTCTCAACTGACATCTGGGGGCGCTGAACTGTCATTAAACAATGACAACTTGGCAGAGCCGGCCGTGATGAAAAGGCAATCCCAGTGTGCATTGCTTTGACAAAATGAAGTCATTTTGCCCTTTCAAAACAGGAAGTGAATGGTCTACAAGTGTAAGTATTTCAAAATCACAGCATTTTACACCTGATCCCAGATAGCAAGGATAACTTGCTACAAACCTGTGGCAGGGTGAAATTGTAATTTTGTTAACTTGCTGCACATATTCCTGGCAATATTCCTGTAGACTTGCAGAACACTTGCAGCACAAGTTCTAGTTGACACTTTTTGAATTTGTAGCAAATTTGCTTGGCAAGTCTACAGCAAGAGTCCTGCAGGTCTTAGCAAGAGCTCTGCAAGCTCGCTGGTCTGGAGACTTGCATTGCAGACTTGCTGTAATTGTGCAACAAAATTGCGAAGCTTGGCAAGTCTGCAATAGTTTAGCAAGTAATTTTCAAACTTGCAGCACAATTGCTTGCTATCTGGGACATGTCTATGTTATTATTAATCATCATACATAGAGGGATGCATTGGTAGAATTAGATCTTTGAGTGTAAAGGTCTGCTTTAAGACATTCTAAAAGGACATATAATAATATTGAGAGCCCACCTTCAAGTGACCTAAAAAGACACTTAAAAGACTAAGTTTACTTTTCTGACCATGTATCATGTTACACCTATGTTCAGGATGTAACATGAAACAAGGGCACATTGCAAACCCCTCACCTTCCTCCTGCCCTACCCCACATACCTGAATCGCAGGGGTTCTTCTCCCTGCAGACTTGACAGGATCCATTGACAGGATCTGTGAATAGGGAAACCTCAAATGCCATAACCCACTGCAGCAGAGGGACTTGTAGTTCTCAAAGGATTACAAGTGCAGTGTTGTCACTACTCTTGTAGTCCATTCATTTCATCCTCCCATCCATGTTACTGAATGTCATTACCAAGGTACAGAAATGAACAGGAGAGAGAATCACGGTTGCAATGCTTTATTGGCTCGAACACACACACAAAAAAAAAAAAAAAAAAATGCACATTTTTTCTTTTATGGAAAAGTTAATTAATTAATATTTTCTAACAGTCGGGATGTGCTGTTAGGAACTGCTTAGTGCCTAAGAGGGGATTTCCCCTCACTTTGGAGAGATCTCATCTCACTTCCCGTTGTATCTTCTGGTAAAGAAAGTAAGGGAAATTCCTCTCATTAGAACAAAACATAAACAAAAACCCTGACCGGGGATTTAACTATTCCCAATAAAAAAACAGTTATGGATAATCATTAAGACTTGAATGGGGGCATCTTGGTGAGTACAATAGGTGCAGATAAATGCCTTGCTCTATGTCAGTTATTTTTCATTAAATTGCAGAATTTTCTTATTCTAGTCTAGTTTCTTTCCTAGTTTATTGTGTTGAGTACATTTCTGAAGAGGGTTAATGGTGGTATACAAGCAAAGTCAGAATTCCCAGGGAAGCAGTATAAATAGTCTGCAGTGCTTCTTTTAGGCTCCCAGTTAGGCCGGCCTCCCTCCCTAGGACAGCAGAATACAGTGTACTCATCTATGCATACCATCTATGAAGGTTCTGATAGCAACCATTGACTGCAGGTTGGAGTCTTTTCTTCTACTATCACACATGTCAAAGATTATACAGCATCTCCCTAATTCTGCCTAATGCTTCCCAAAGGACTTCAGTGTCCTGACCGCTCCTGTCCATTACAGTCCCACAGACTTCTATGGGACTGACTCCAATCATATCTGGCCTCGGGATACAGCCACATAGACGTCTGTGGGGCACCAATGTGCAGGAACGGCCAGGTCAATAAAGACTTGTACCACTGCATGTAAATAAATACACTGTGCCATCAGATTGAGGTAAGGATGCATGTGTGGAGGGAGAGGGGTGGGTTATGTGGGGAAAGGGGGCAAAAGTATACTTGGTTTTGCATTTTTTGCACACGATATAATCCACATTTTAGGCCTGAAAATTACATAACTTCCCAAAATTAAATATTTCCTGAAAGCAGAAACCCTGTAGAATAAAAATTTGCAGTTTAACATTTTTATATCTCATATATTAATGCAACTATTTATCAGACCTAAAATTTGTGCCAAATAAATAGATACCCAACATGCCCAGCTTAAAATTGTGTACGCCCATGAAATGGTGAAAATTGTCCATATGTGATGCTTTAAAAAGCCTGTACAGGCCATCAGTTTAGAGTTAACTATGACTATTGGACTAGAATTAATGCTCTCACTCCAGAGATACCAAACACATGTGGCGCAATCACCGTTTTTGCATGTAGGCGCACCCAACATGTGTTTGCATTAGTATGAGTGTGTACACGGGGATGGGGGACTTTAAACATTTTGGGGTGGGTTTTTAGATGGATTTTGTTTTACTTTATATGTTTTAAACATTTTCTTTTCTACGTGATAGCACTTTAGTAATGACAGGTCCTCTTTAAGCAGACATTAGGGGTCTATTAGACACCTAACTTCACCTTTGCAGCCCATTAAAGCTGATCAAAAACAAAGCGTGATTGATCAGCTTCTTTCCCAGCCTCTCTAGCCGGGAAATGTCAGCTCAGAAACTGGAAGTGAAAAAAAGAATTGTTGCTTATGGTTTCATTCAGCAGGGAGGAGATCAGAGAATGATTGTTTAGTAGTCTCTCTACCTGCCGACACCAGCGAAGCCAGTCCCAGGCCCTCAGGAGGAGCAGAAGCAAGGCAAGGGTATCGGCGGGCACAGGTTTACCTGCCCCTGAAATCAATCAGTTGGCTTTACAGCCGCCCACATTGCTTCCAGAGTAAAGCCAACAGTCAACTTTACTCAGGTAACCAGACTCGGTGGCAGCAAAAGGAATAAAGTGCACTTATCCTTTAAAGTGTAACTGCATTTTGTTGAGAAAAAACAATCCCCTCTGGGTAATCAATGCACATTGTAAAGATTTTAACAAACTTTGTTGCAGATTCTGACCTGTTTCTATTCTCTGTGCACTCTCACTGCTAATGGTCATCCCTTTAGAAGTAGTTCACCATTAGAGAGTATCTCAGCAAAAAGGAAATTTCTATTGCATGTCTAAAATTTTACTTGTATCTTAGTGCAGACCTCTGTGAAAATCTGTGATCCAATCGATCCTCACGGCTATAGGGATAATTGTTTGTAGCTTTGTTTTTTCTCTTCTTACTATTATTATGATATACCTAATCGGTACAACCTACCACTAGAGAGTTTATCACAAAGTTGTGATCTGGTTCCTCATTTATTAATACCTGGCTAAATAAACATCCTGCATGTCTAGATCACAGTCTGCGTACTGATTTATGATCTATATTTTCTGTCATATATGTATTGTTTCTTATATGGCTTTTTCTTTTATTCAAATAAAATCCACCATGCTTAAATGATTAAGCATTGTAAAAAAAAATATGTGAGCCAATCACAGGAGCAGGAATTGACATGCCTGTGTGCATTTTGTACACAGATTGTGTACAGACCCCCTCCCTGCCATATTGCACTGAATCTTTTAAACAGTTTTCAAATATTTTGGCAGCTTCAGATTGAAATGGACAAGCAACTGTTAATAACAATAAATTACAAAATGGCTTGTGTAGCAATTTAATATTTTATTTTTTAATAGGGGTGTGGAAATTAACGATTAATCCGTCGATTAATCGTTAATTTATTTGATCGATCAAAATAATTTTGATCGATCAAAGTTCTTTTGATCCATACTCACCTCTCCGCCGGCTTCTGGGTCTTCCGTCGGAGATCCGGTGACGTCACGGACATCAACGTCACCGGACTCCTCCCCCCTCCTCGAGTGGCTCTGTCGGCTAACGAAGGGAAGGAGGGAGGAGTCGGGTGATGTAGTTGTCTGTGATGTCACCTGACTCCTCCCCCTTCCCTTCGTTACCTGATGGGATCCCTTGAGCCGGTGAGTCTCCGGCTTCATTAGTGCATCGGATGTGTGGACAATGTGTATATACTACAAGGCAGCTAAAATGAAAATTAAATAATATGTGTCATGTAAAATCTACTACCCTGTTAGAAATCTACTATCTGCTACCCTGGTGAGACCCCCTCAGAGCCCTAGTGAGTCCCCAATGAGCCCTGGTGAGACCCCACAAAGCCATGGTGAGACCCCATGGAGCCCTGGTGAGACCAGGGCTCTGTGGGATCTTGCCAGGGCTCTGTGGGGTCTAACAAGGCTGGTTAGACCCCACAGAGCCCTCCTACCCTGGTGAGGCCCCCTCAAAGCTCTTGTGAGACCCCACAGAGCCCTGGTTTAACCAGGGCTCTGTGGGGTCTCACCAGGACCCTGAGGGGTCTCACCAGGCTGGTGAAATCGCACATAGCCCTGGTGGGACCCCATAGAGCCCTGGTGAGACCCTACGGAGCCCTGGTGCTGGTGAGACCCTATGGAGCCCGGGTTTAACCAGGGCAGTGTGGGATCTCACCAGGGCTCTGAGGGGTCTAACCAGGCTGGCGAGACCCTACAGAGCCCTGGTGAGACCCTACAGAGCCCTGGTTAAAGCAGGGCTTTGAAGGGTCTCACCAGGGCTCTGTGGGGTTTAACCAGGACTAGTGAGACCCCACTGAACCCTACTTTAACCAGGGCTCTGTGGGGTCTCACCAGAGCTCTGAGGGGCCTCACCAAGCTGGTGAGTGAATGTGCAGTGCTAAGGGTCACCGGTGGGCAGAGGCGGCTGTAGAGTTTGCGAGATCTGTATGTGCGTTATAATTAATCGAAATTAGTCGATTAACCGATTTTAAACAAATTCGATTAATCAAACAGGAAAATGTTACTCATTACCAGCCCTATTTTTTAACAAAAGTGGTGTTTTCCTTTAAGTAAAAAAGTATGTATACCTTTTTTTCTGGCATGACAAAAAGGTTTTATCCCTCTTTTTTTAAACTTCATCAGAGCTAATCCAGTGCAGCCATCAGACATCTTATTATCTGTGTCTTGATTTCTAAAAATGATGTGTCAATAGACACAGTAATAAAACCCAACTTGTGCTTTGAAGGTCTACAGCATGATTCCGTTTGAAAAACAGCACCACCTAGTGGTGGCATAATAGTATGATAGTATATCAGCATATGAATAACAAAGGCAGATTTCAAGTCTGTTATTATGGCTGTTCCTAGTCCCAGACGAGGCTCCTATTCAATACTGGAGAATGCTATTGCTAGGCTCCTGGAAGCAGTGCCGGTCCTGACACACACTGTGTATGATGTTGCAGAGGTCCATCCTAGAACCAAGTCCAGGAAATGACCGAATGCCGGCCAGCAGCGATGCAAGGGTGTCTCCTGCAACAATTAGCAGCCATCAAGGTTCCTTTTAAAGGATTTTGTTTGGAACATCTAAAACAGCCACACGAGACAAAACCACATTTTAAATTTAAAGTTGCAAGTTTGGAGTTTAAGTGATCCCCTTTACTGGCTAACAGAGGTTATTAAAGATGCAGGCTTTCAGAATGATCCCTTCTTCATGCTTTATACATTTCTGGAAATGGTTCTGAAACCCTTTGTATATTCAGAGTTACAAGGAGGAGCCATGAAATATAAATATTTCAAATATGGATGCACCGATATATCGGCCAAAAATGGCACTTTTGACAAAATGCAGAAAGGGCCATTTTTCTGTCGAATTAGCGGGGCATCTGTGTTTTCTCTCCTCTCCGCTGGGTACTGCTCTGTGTCCCAGCGTGGAGGAGAGAAACTGTCACAGGCAGCCCAGTGCTGCGGGAGGAGAGCGCTGTGAGTGGCCGGGGTCTCTCCTCCCCGCACCACCCAGCCCTTCTGTCAGGATCAGGAGAGCGGCCGGAGACAGCCAGCGCTGTCACAGGAGGCCAGCAGGGCAGGGGAGGAGCCAGCTGTCAGATTGAGCTCTCCTCCCAGCACTGCCGGCCTGGCCTCCTGTGATAGCTGTCAGGATGGAGAGCGGGTACAAGCAGTCAGTGATCGCTAATTGTGTGTGTACATAATAGAGCACAGAGTATGGTTACTATATCCCCAATTATGAAGGAATAGGAAGTGATCTACATCACCTATTCATGATTGTGGTTATAGTAAACATACTCTGTCCTCATGTTATGAATGAACAGGAACACTCAGTATAGAGGATTCCTGTTGATTTATAACAGGGGCTGCAGAAAGAGAGATTGAGGACTCTGCTCTCAATCTCTTTTCTATTTTAAAAGGGAAATTTTACGGGTCTGGTTAGAGCCCTGATATTTCCCCGAAGCCCCTAAAAGTAAAGTAAAAAGTAAAAATATTTAATAAAAATAAATAAATAAATACAAATATAAAAAATGTAAAATGTTTATAAAAAAAATGCATAAAAATAAAATATTTAATTTTTTTTAAAAAAGTTAGAAAAAAAACATTTTCGGTTTCAGCCCGACATTTTTTTTCATTTCGGCTTTAAAATTTTCATTTCGGTGCACCTCTAATTTCAAAACATACAACTGTTTTTTATTGACACCATTGAGTGGTAAATCTCCCTGTACTGGTACAGATAAATCTACCTCGCTTCCTGTCCTGATGACAGAGTTGCATCAAACGAGGGGAGATCTACCTTAACACAGCAATAAAAACCTGTCGGGGTTCTAACCCTTCCTCACTCTTTCCAAAACAATGAAAACTTTTTGGCTGGAGTTGGACTTTAATTATTTTAGAATGTTGTTATTTCAGAACAATCCTTCCTTTAAGGCAAATAAGTTTCTTCCACCAACAAAGCTGTACCTATAAAAGCGTGAAGTGAACATTTACCTCTCTGCTGTCTGTGCCACTAAATATAGCTACATTGTAAAGAAATCCAATGCCAAACTGTCTTCCGAAACACTTCCGGGAGTGTCAATCTGCTGTGTCCCCTACTGTACTTATTGATTCCTTCACTCACCGTCCACATCACCACAGGACATCACAACAGTGATGTAGGGGCCAGTGGTAGGAACCACAACACATGGCAGGGGGGTCAGGTATTAAACACAGGACACAGCAATGATGTAGAAAGCGTCGGAAAGAACTACATGGTATGGCAGAGGAGTGCCAGATATAGGACACAGCAATGACATAGGGGTCGGTGGGAGGAACCACAGCACATGTCAGAGCGGCCAGGTGAGAAACCACAGTGCATGGCAGGTGGGTCAGACGTAAAACAGAGGTCACATTAGTGATGTAGGGGCCTGCAGAAGGAACCACAGGGCATGCCGGGGGAGGAGGGGGTGCCAGGTATAGGACACAGCAATGACATAGGGGCCGATGGAAGGAACCACAGTACATGGGAGGAGGGCCAGATATCAGACACAACTGTGACATAGGGGCCGACGAGTGGAACCACAGCACATGGGGGGGTCACGTATTGGACACAGCACACAGCAGTGATGTAGGGGGCCTGAGGGAGGAACCACAGCGCATGGCATGGGTGCTAGGTATAGGGCACAGGATGCAGTAGTGGTGTAGGGGCTAGTTGGAGGAATTGCAGTGCTCAGTAGGGGGGGGGGGGGCAGCTATTCTTTACAGGACACAGCAGTGAGGTAGGGGCTGGCGGAAGGAAATAAAACACATGGCAGAGGGCCAGGTATCGGACGTCAGACACATCAGTGGTGTAGGGGCCCGTGAGAGGAACCACAGTACGTAGCAGGGGACACTCCTGGAAGTGTTTCAGATGCTGGGAATTATTCAGCTGCCATAGCTCTTGAAGACAGCAAACACGAGGTAAGTATTAAGAGTTTTTTTGGATTTTTGTTTCTGTTGCATTAATATCTGCATGTTTTATGTCACCTTGGGCTCACTCATTGTTCATCTCACAAATGCCTGCTTCTACTGCCTTGGTAAGACAGGTACACTTTAATTACCTAACAAGAGAAATTGGACAGTATAAGAGTTCATAACCATTTCCAAAGGCAAAGTATTAAACAACATCGACTGTCCCTGGAAATTAGAGCCAGCAGTCGGCTGGGTGTCATGTGAAGCCCTCTCCGAATATGAAGGTGTGTGAAAACCCGTGTGGAGATAGAGAGGCAATAGAGAGGATGGTGGTTCTAGCTCTACTGTGAGACCTGCACTGCTGCTTGTCTCTTCCAAACCTACCAGTCAAACAATTAATAAAGGAACCCATTAAGCCCTGATTATCGCTGCTAAAAAGGGAGGTTAAGTTTCAACCCTTTGAAGTAACTGAGAATGATTCAGGCCTCATTACAGAGATATAATCTACATTCATACATTTATGTTAGTGATTCAAATCTGTTGGGACAGATTGAATTCCGTTAAATAGTGCATCTTTCCTAAGGAACCTTTCTCAGGCTTTCTCAGGCTAAACCAAATGGTCATCAGACAATGCAAAGTACCGGGGTATTTAGAGATCTGACTGTGCTGTAAAAGAAAAGCCTATACAGAAAAGAGAAAAAAAGAGAGATATAATCTAAAAAGCTATGTCAGCTTTTCATTTAGTCTCTGTTTTCGAAATGCCCTCCCTGTCATCACACAGTATGGAGGGGAAAAAAAAAAAAAAGAAACGTTTCTGTGGATTTATGTACTGCACCTGTCACTCCACAATTTTTCTTTAACCCTTTAATGACTGTGAGGGGTATCCCACCATGGCTTTCACATGGCTTATCTGATGTCCAAGTGAGATGGCCATTTTTTGTTAATTATAATGGCTAAGGAATTATGTCATTGGTGTGTCCATGTTGCTCCAAATAAAAGAGGAAGCCTCTCCAGGCCCTGTCTTCCTGTAACACTGACAACCACGTGCCCCATTTCTTGTAACAGCATCACAGCTAATGGCGTATACAAAATATGACACATATGGTACATGCCCTGGGCGTCACTTGAAGGGGGGCTCCACTCTGTGGGCCAACGAAAGTTCACCAACCCAGAGAGACAGCTGACTTTTTTCACTCCTCACCCCTCTCCCATACACATCTCCCCGCCCCGCTCTTAGCAACCATGGACCCTCTGGCCAGCGTTCCGCCGAGCTCCTGGTAACCAGTGATGTCACTGGTTGCCAGGAGCCGGGCGGGAAGACAGGGGCATCATTTGTTGTAGATACTTCTCTGGTCTTGGGACAGAAATTGAGGAACAATCATCCCAACAAAGTCAGAACAATCCATCCAAAACTAAGTACAGTATAATAAAATATATAATTGGTGTTAGTGTTTAACCCTTTTGAAAATATTTAAATTCTGGAATCCATCCCCCGTATCAAAACAGAACTTTGTTACATCTATTTCAGAAAATCTAGCATCTGCCATTCATCTGCCATCCGCCATATTCCTCTTCTTGGATTACATGACTTTGTCATTTTGGGATCTCTGCTGCTCAGGGATGATTTAGGAGATCTGGCTTTAGTCCCTGATTCATATTTCAGGAGTGGAGGAATTCCCACATGTTGGTGTCTGCAAACCTTTCTAGACTACTACACAGCAAAACATATAGCACAATTCTTAGGGTCTGTCTGCTCAGACTAGATATTTTAGTCACAGGTGTAGCCTTGCTTCCGACACATTCCCGTCCCCCTGGGAAGTTATAGGTGTTCCTGTCCGCATTTGTGGGTTCCAATACATCCTATTGCATTCTATATAATATAAAATAAATAAAAAAGCAAGCAGGAAAACAGTTAACCCCTCATAATGGCAACAGCCTTTTATTCAGGGTAGAGAACTCAGAGCAGAGAACTCACCAATAGAGTGTGCCAGAGATATAGTAAATTTTCAGTTTGTTGTGCTCTCCAGCGTCTGCAAGTTCAAAACTCACTGCAAATGTGTGAATCTGTCCTATTGTAGCTTATGTCATATGGCAAGGGTAGGCAACCTTGGCACTCCCATCATGCCTCTGCCTCTGGGAGTCATGCCCGTGGCTGTCAGAGTCTCATAATGAGTAGTTCCAAAACAGCTGGAGTGCTGAGGTTGCCTACCCCTGTGGTTTGGTATCAACCATTTTAGGGTTGGTAAATGATTGACAGATGAGAGTTTTTTCGATCACTATTGTAAAGTGAATGTATCAGTTTTTTTTATTATTATTGTGCTACTACCAGTTAGAATTTGGTTCTTGGGAACTGAAAACAGATGAGACCTATTGTAAATAGGAAAAAGATACCAATATTGTACGATCATTTTGTCTACTTCACTCTGTGGGGCTGAATTATAAAGGGAACAAATGAGTAGTTGCCTGGTCGCACTCCTTACCGGAGATCCCCAATTCAATGAGTGGGAGTCCTTGTAATAACTGCAAATGGCGCCGCCAGACAATGATTGTAGATGAATGTCACCAGCACACCAAGAGTAATGAAGTCCAAAGTGATTGTTTATTTAAAACGTCATGTCATCATAACAGTAGTTCTGAATTATAAAGGGTTCGCCAACAGTATAGCTGGGTGAGGGCCGATTGCACACCGTTACTGCCACTAGATGGAGCCGAGGAGCATAGGATATTTCCATGCTCCTTGGCTCCATCTAGTGGCATTATTGCCCTGTGAACAGTAGAGTGTAGTTGGGCTAACCCAGGGGTCAGCAACCTGCGGCTCCGGAGCCGCATGTGGCTCTTTCACCCCTCTGCTGCGGCTCCCTGTCCAGGGGCGGAACTACCCCTGGGGCCTCAGGTTGTGGGAGGGGGCCCAGTGAGATCCGGTTCTGGGCACCCCCCCGGTGGAATATGCGGCAGTGCAGGATCCCAGAGCCCCGCATGCCGACGGGCTTCTCAGTAAGAGAGCGGGTCTTGTAACTCACCTCCTCTCCCGGCTGCGTCCCTAGTAACAGGCGGCGGGAGAGGAGAAGTGTGTGTCACATGCCCCGCCCCCTGCAGTGCATACCGTCTGGCTGGAATGCTGGCTGTGATGCTCGGCAGGTGATTCCGAATAAGGAGCGGGGGAACGGGGGGGGTGAGTGCGTTTCTAAGCCCAGGGTCCTGTGCGTTACTAAGCCCAGAGTCCAGTGCGTTACTAAGCCCACATATACCTATATACATGCTATACATAGCATAAAGGTAAAAAACGATATATGCCGTGTTATCTTCATTTTAGATATCAAAAGGGTTTTGTGGCTCCCGGTGCTTTCTTTTCTGTGGGAAACGGGTGCAAATGGCTCTTTGGGTGTTTAAGGTTGCTGACCCCTGGGCTAACCCTTTATAAGTCAGCCCCATAGTGTTGAAGTAACGCAGATGTATCAACATAGGGGTCTTAGCACCACAATGCACTGATGGTTTACAACTGTGTTGCATTGCACTAAATTGCAAGTACATTGTGCTGTGCTGGCTAGATTCATTGGGTTGCCAATCAAAATGAATGGCACCGCAACGCACCACATTTCATGCTGTGAAATGTGTTATAGTAATGTCCAGGAAAACACACTTTTTGCCACAGGCACCGCAATGTGTGAATTAGCTCTATTACATTATTACATATACACAGATACTGTATTTGGTATCCAGGATATATAAAAAGACATTATTTCTGAGTTAGCTCTTACAGTTCATAAGACTTAATTGCTATTATAATGATTACAGGCTGGGTTTATCTCATGTGTATGTCTTCTAAATACGGTAATGTTTTCCAATGGATCATGACAGAAAACATTATTAGATCAAGCAACAGGAAGCAACTCTCTCTTCCCAAGCTTTGAATAGCTCTATACATTTCCCTATGACTTATTCTTCTGGACTTGTCTCTGCAGCCTCTATAAAATGTGCTAGTATGATGGCTGACCTTTCCTGGAGACTTGTTCTTTTTTGAGCAGCTCAGCCTGCTGTCTGATAAAGTTGTGTTTACATTCCTGGTGCCCATCCTGTAGTCTATGGCCCTTTGGGACTTATGGTGACATTGGTCACTGTGTTCCCTGCCTAACAGCTTACTTGAACAGTGAAGGAGATAATTCATAAGACTGGCTAGGTAAATAGTATTTGGTATATTTCTTTCACAATTACTTATTATTATCTGAGTGATCAGCCCCTGTTCTATTTTTCTTGATTTCTTAGAATGGATTTTCCTTAGAGGAATATGAATTTGGCACTATTCATTTTTCACGAGGTTGTAGGGAGCCCAAATGTGGAAGCATTGATTTGTAACAGCATTGTCCCCAGTCTCTGACCATTACCTCCGCATATCTACAGTCTCTGACCATTTCTTGTAGTATGTTCACTGCTTCTGACTGTCTCCTGTAGCATGTCCCCAGTTCTGTCTATCTTCTGCTGCATGTCTACATCTCTGATTATCTCCTGTAGCATATCCACACTCTACGACTATACCTTGTAGCATTTCCACATCTCTGACCATGTCCTGCTGCATGTGCACAGTCTTTGACCATCTCCTGTAGCATGTTCACATCTTTGATTAACTCCTGTAACCAGGGCCGGATTTACTCTCTCTGCTGCCCCAAGGCCAGGTTCCTCAATGCACCCCCACCAGCCAAAAAGCCCCCCCACATGGAGAGTGGGAGACCTGTAGGCTGCATACAAAACAAGCGGCGGCTATGCTTGCCCAAAGCAGGCTAGATGTAGAAAACAACTACCCGCCTGGCGCCAAGAACTGCATGTCTACTCCCTGCTGCCCCTCGGCTGGGACTTGGTTGGCCTTGCGGGAAATCCAGCCTGCCTGTAACATGTCCACAGTCTCTGACCATCTCCTGCAGCATATCCACAGTCTAAAGGTGCCCATACACCTATCGATTTGTATTCAGAAATCGTCCACGAATGGTCTTTCGAATGATAATCAGTTGATGGGAACCCAGAGATAGTTTTAATTGTACACCTGGCCAAAGTTCCTCGATTGGTCAGGCTGGAAACCTTTTTTCGAATCGAACGAAAATCGATGGATTAGTGGCGTTTTTGTATGAAAGAAAACGCAACAAGAACACTGCACGTGCACAAATGAAAATACGATTTGTCAATTGACGAAATTCTGTGAGTTAGTATTGCTAGCGAACAATTATCGAAATAGACATTGGTCTGTGCATGATGGGCTATTTGAGCTAGAAGCGAACAAGGGTTCTTAGCAGCAACAAAAAGTTCAGATCGAAGATCTATAGGTGTATGGCCAGTTCTCCTGAAGCATGTCCACAGCCTCTGACCATCTTCTGCTTGTTAATAGTCTCTGACTATCTCCTGTAGCATGTTCACAGTCTCTGACCATCTCCTGTAGCATGTCCACAGTCTTTGACCATCTCCTGTAATCCATAGTTCCTGACTGTCTCCTGCAGCATGAATATACTCTCTGGCCATGTAGCATGTCTTCATATACTGACTGTTTCTTGCAACATGTCCCCAGTCTGTCTCCTGCAATACTGTATGTCTACAGTCTCTGACCATTTTCTGTAGCATTACATACACTGAATATTACGTACTGCCCTTTGGCAATGACAGGGGCTGCACTCCATGCCCTTTCCCCCCTACTGAGTTGACCACTGGTTTAAACACTACTGCACACTCCATCGAGTGTGGACTTGTGTCTTTTTTCAACCTGACTAACTATGTAACCAACTATGTAACACTCAGCACACTTCACAACATTTGCCTTTCACCAAACAGCACCCACGTGTGGAAGTTTGGCTTCCTTAGCTGCCTTCCCTTAGCTGTGTAGTGTAAAAGTTTGGCCTAATTGGACGATGAAAGAGACACAGAGCATTTCTGAGGTCATTCCTGTGCTGTCACCTCCGGTAAGGGAATTCCATGCTACACTATGCAGAGCAATAGAGCCACAAAAGACCCCGTCTCCCTATCTAGATTACAGGAGTCGGATTTTTTGAGGTATATGTGCCAGTTAATGTAAAAACATATTTAACTATCTCTTAATAAATACTTAAAATTGAACACTAAGTACACCGGCTATACTCCAGACAGAACTTTTATAAATGAAGCCCTAAGTGTGATGTTTCTCCTTTCACTGTCCAGTGGCAGGGTGTGATGTCCTGCTAGATGGGGCTGTGCTGTGAAGAAGAACTGCGTGAATCTCAGTGGATGGACAAAAATACAAATCCATTGGCAGGTAAAGCAGCTGTCCTTATGAATTTTATCTGTATTCAGCTGTTTGTCTGGAGTTCATTATATTTTTTAAATATTTGCCTGAAGTTCAGCTTTAAAGTCCATATATTATATGAAAACGTTTTATTACTAGATGTTACGCAACATTGCACAGGCACTTCCATCGCATAGAACAACCAGTTTCGGATGAGCTACTAAGCCATGAGCCATAGAAAATAGCAGGTACTTCCTTCACGCTTCAGTATTCAGCTAATTGTCAGCACTCTTGTCTTTAACCATCATTAAATGTTTGAGCTCATTAATAAGATGTAAAGAAATGCATTTCTAATGAGGGAAAGAATTGCACTTATTAAGTCCCAGTGACTGGGAAGGAAATATGGAGCCCACGTCTACATTAATGTCCATAATTATATGGCCTTCAATATCAGAGGGTCACATTAATATGGTAGATGTACTATACTAGACAATCTGCATTATACAAACTACAAATTAGGAAAGTTAAAGTGACACTAAACTCAGGAGTACGCAAGCAGTAGATATATGCAAAAGCATTTCAAAAAATGAAAAAGTTACCAAAAAGGTAAAAACTTACCTGTGTCTCTGCTGCTCGCTCCCATCTGAAGATCTGAAGCTTCTCGAGCAGCCGTGCAGGAAGATGAGAGCGGGCGCACACGCAGTAGAGTTCTTTGGCAGGGAGAAGAGGAGAGACACAGTGGTGGTGAATGCATGCAGCTGGGAGCATGCACGCTTTAAGTCCCTACAGCAGGATTGGGAAGGGGGAAACCATTTGCGACTTTAATGTCACTTTAAATCTAAAAATGCATTCAAGTACCTTAAAGGAGAACTATGGGGCAAGCTTTTTTGCCTATAGTTATCCTCAGGGTCGCAGGAGGACATATAGTATACTGCAGGATATTGGCTACTATATGCTGAGAGCGCCGTAGCCAGGACAGATCCCGACAATACTGTCGAGATCCACCCAGCTGGCTGATTGACAGTGTCACTGATTGGCGGTGTGTGTTCGCTGACTTCCTGAGCAATAGAGCCAACTCAATAGCTGTTCTCAATAAAGAACACTGTGTGTGTTGTAAAGTAGTCACCGCTCGAAGCTCACTCCTGTGATGGACTACAATCTCAATACAAATTAGTAAACTAAATAGCAGATTGTAGTCCATTGCAGGAGTGAGCTTGGAGCGGTGACTACTTTACAGCACACACAGGGACCATGGGGAAGAAAAGTAGCCACTCTCCAGAAGGAAGGACAGTGTCAGCACCAATTCAGAGATGATTGGAGGATCTACAGCCGAGTGATACACAAATAAGATACTTTTTCGTAAATAGTTAAGGTATTTGAATGTATTTTTAATGTTTAACTCCTAAGTTTAGTGTCACTTTAACCTCCCTGGCGGTATGATTTTTTATTTTTTTCATGTCATTTTTCGGTCTATTTTTTTTTCGAATTATTTTCGTCTTTGCGTTTTTTCATTTTTGAATATGCCGCCGGTTCCGCCCCCCTGTGACACGTACGCTCGCAAGGGACGGAACCCGGAAGACGGCATCGGCCGCAGAACACAGCGAGGCTTGAGGGACGAGGTAAGTAAATGCTGTGCGGCATTCCCGAGTGTAGCTCGTGGTTACCGCTTATGGTATGGAAAAGTAACCCCGAGCTACACTCGGGAATACCGCCAGGGAGGTTAAGATGGCTATACACTGCACACTTTCTTTCTCAGCCCCACCCACCTCGCTGGGCTATTGTTTTCTGACAGCGGCAAGTGTGCCAATGTTAGAATACCCAATAAAGTAACTGTAACCGATTGGCTGCATTCCCTGCTTGGCCGAGAATTTTTGGATTGACGACTGACGAAATTCAGTAGAAAAATTGACTTCTGGTAAACAAAAGGGTGCCAATGGTGCCGCACGCTGGTTGAACTTTGATCAAATTTTAGCAGTGTATGACAAGCTCAAAAACCAACTCTGCCATGAAGAGAAACTGAATAAATAATGGCCACATAACAGAATCCAAAGCAATCTCAGAGAAAGCAAAAACTTTATATAAGAAGAAACACATACAAGCTCCATCTATTGGCAGGATGTCATGCGAATGGCATTCACCCAGCATATGGCTGGTTGAATGACTTATTAATCATCCCCATATACATCAGCTCCCATGAGCAGGACCCTCCCGTCCTTCCTTAATTTGTAAAGTGCTGCACAAACTGTTGGCGCTATATAAATCCATAATAATATATAGACTCCATATGTCCCTATGTGTTCAGACATATAAGCTTGCCCCCGATCAGCGATCAGGAAATGATTGACGAGGGGAAACAGCCAGGCATCTAGCATTTTCAAAATGAGGTAAAAAAAAAGTCAGTCCTTATTTTTCTCTCCTTGTAGCTTTCCTGTGTGTACAATATAAATCTATTTGTAGATGAAGGCAGACACTGCATTAGCTTGCTGTGAGTTCTACTTAGCAGCACTGTATTGTGACTGTGCTTCACTATTCCCCCTCAGTGCCAGTCTGGCAGCCTGTCCAGACTGAATAAAACCAAATTACTCTGTTTGGGGGTTTTTTCAGCAGGGATGCTGACTACACTGCCTAATATACAGAGAGCCACTAGAGGGAGAATCTACTAATCTCTTTTTAAAACACATTCATAACAATATCAAGCAGGAAGGATGTGAAACCATGAAAGTCACATTAAAAGTTACTACAATAATAAATCAATAGCTGTGGACTTATTATTACTATTATTGTTATTATTCAGGATTTATATAGTGCCAACAGTTTGCGAAGAGAGACAGTATAGTTACAATACAATTGAATACAGGGGGGTCCTGCACATGAGAGGTTACAATGAAGCACCCATTCACACTAGTCGCACACATGAACATGCGCAATTTTGCACACCACACATTGTGCGAAAAAACACATGTTGAGGTTGTTGTGCCATTACTCGCTAATGGCAGCCCAAAGATGGCAAGCAAGAAACGTATATTGTCACATGTGTTAACAAGCGGGAATACGTGACGTTTGCAACTTACACTGCTGCATGAACTTCTTTGCCACATTTGTGGAATGAATGGGCTGCCCTATGCTGATGGGCAACAAACTTGGTTTCATGTGCGCACCTGGTGTGAATGTAAGCTTAAGGGTGGGGTGAGTGATACAAAAGACAAAACAGATTTTATATATCCTTACCATCTTGTCTTGAATTATATTGTGATGGTAATGGCTTCCTTATATTGAAAAGCGCTGCGCAAACTGTTGGCGCTATATAAATCCTGTATTATGATATATATATATATATATACATACATACATACAGGGCCGCTTTGGGGGCCTGCCCGGGACCCTTACATGAGTATCGGCCGACGATGGAGGGCAAGGGACCCAGCATTGCCACTCCAGCGGCTTCGAGACAAGCTGGGGCCCCATCAGCGACGCTGCTCATCTGATGTCGGACTGGCCGGAAGTGACATCACGCCTGCGTCCAGCGCGTCACTAAGCCCTGCGTCCATCGGGTCACTAAGCCCTGCGTCCAGCGCATTACTCAGCCCTGCGTCCAGCACATCACTCAACCCTGCGTCCAGTGGGTCACTAAGCCCTGCGTCCAGCGGGTCACTAAGCCCTGCGTCCAGCGGGTCACTAAGCTCTGCTTCTAGCGCGTCACTAATCTCTGCTTGCAGCGAGTCACTAATCTTTGCTTCCAGCGCGTCACGAAGCCCTGAGTCCAGCTCGTCACGAAGCCCTGCGTCCAGCGCATCACTCAGCTCTGCGTCCAGCGCATCACTCAGCCCTGCATCCATCGGGTCGCTAATCCCTGAGTCCATCGGGTCGCTAAGCCTTGCGTCCATCGGGTCGCTAGGCCTTGCGTCCATCGGGCCACTAAGCCTTGCGTCCATCGGGTCTCTAAGCCTTCCATCCATCGGGTCGCTAATCCCTGCGTCCATCGGGTTGCTAAACCTTGCGTCCATCGGGTCGCTAAGCCCTGCGTCTATTGGGTCATCACTAATCCCTGTGTCCATCGGGTCGCTAATCCCTGTGTCCATCGGGTCGCTAATCCCTGCGTCCATTGGGTCGCTAATCCCTGCGTCCACTGTGTCGCTAAACCCTGCGTCCACTGGGTCGCTAAGCCCTGAGCCAAATTCATATACTGTTCTACATTGCTGTATAAATGTATTTTTGGGATTTGTAGTCCCCCTACAGCTGGTGCCATTGTGCTTTAGAGTGTAAGCTCCTCTGGTACAGAGACTATATATATATATAAATAAACATTATTATTATTATTTATGTATTTATTTTCAGTAAGTACACATTTTTTAATATAAAGGCAGACACTTCAATTACAGTTATATTACAATCTAAAGGGAGGGAGGGCTGAGTGATACAAAAGGCAAAACAGAGTAACACAATATAAAAAATACAACATGTAGAATGTCTTTCCACTAGGTAAACATGTATTATTGTAGTGCCTTTATTGAAAGAAAAATAAAATAAAAACAGGAATTGTTAATACATTAACAATAAAAACGTGCCCCAAATATAGAAACAGTGGCAAATGGCTGACCCAGATTATATACTGAAATGTTTTCCTCTTAACTTTTCTGATTCAGTCAATGAGTCAGAGCAGCTTTTAGTGATGGGGGTCCTGTGATTAGAAGACTATCTGGAATCTCCAGCTCCTGAGCTGATGATAGACAAAGTGTGAACTCCTCACTCCAACAAGGGTAGGCTCTCCAACCCAGGAACACCTCCCAAGCCTGGGAACTGCTAGGGGTTAAGGAATAGGGAAACTAATATTGTCCTTTTTTCTGTCTCTTTCTCAGCCAGCCTATACTGTAATCCGCTTTAGCTGGCTGTCTGTAACATTTCTATAGCAGAAGAAGGGGAGGAAAAAAAGTCAGCAACAATCTCCAGGTGGAGCACTTCACTGCCAAAAAACAGGCAGGGGCTCCCTAGTGGGGATTGGCTGAGGCTGAGCAAGACAGCAAAATTTTGTGACTCTCCAAAGCATGCTTGGCTTGGGCAGCTCAGACAGAGAGCTCTGCAGTGTTCAGCAGCAATTAGTCAGCTTCAGATCTGAGGAAGGGATCAATGATCTCTGTCCGGAGCTAAGGAATCTCTTTCTTTTTTTTTCTCCAGGGTTTCAGATGTCCTGCCTGACCCCTGCAAGTCGTCTACCCACCAGAGACATCCCACCTCTGGATTGTAATCACTGACACTTCAGATCCAGCGTCCAACCTGTTTACAACAAGGCTCTTCAAAGCTTGACTGCTCATCTCCAGGCTGACAATTAGGATTTCTTTACAGCCGGGAAGAGAGCAGAAGGAGGAGGTAGACAAGGATTAAGACCTCTCTCCCTCTCTCTCTTTTTTTTTTTAGTAGGGGGGAGTTGAACATGTCATCTTTCTTTTTTCCAGGCAATGTTTAACGTGCTGGGAGCCAGCCTGTAACTGCACTGCTGGGAAAGCGCTTGGTGAAGCGGAGGCAAAGCATCTATTGTGCGAGGAGGCGTCAGCGGAGCTTTGCATGGGATGGTGTGGATGTCCTCCTGAGTTATGAAAGCCTCCTCATTGCGGATGGTCCCCTGAGTTATGGATGTTGGTTCCCTACCTACTACAGCAGAAATCCAGGTCCTTGGAGGAACCAGTGGCCCCCAGAAGCAAGCTGTCCCCTCACCGGATTTTATCCTTCCAGTATGTTTCTTTCCATGAGGCATCTTCTGAAGCCCTCAGCCTCAGTACAATGTGGAAATGGATACTGACATACAGTGCCCCAGGCTTGTCTCACCTGCCCCGCTCATGGCTGCTCTTGTTCTTGGTCTATTCGCTGTCTGTCACCTGCCATGAGGTCGCCGGTGGTGGTGGCAATAGAGACTCACTGCGCTCCACTGACTTCTCCTCCAACTCTTCTTCTGGGAGACACGTGCGAAGCTATAACCACCTCCAAGGAGATGTGCGCTGCAGGAAACTCTTTTCCTTCCACAAATACTTCCTCAAGATCGATGACAACGGCAGGGTTAGTGGCACCAAGAAGGATGACTGCCCTTACAGTGAGTACCCATGGCTGTCTTCTTCAGGATTTGGGGTATCAGTGGTTGTTCTGCTCAGGAATAGTTTGGGGGAGTCTGTAATGATGATTTAACCATTTAGTAAACAATTTATTTATCAGGGTGTGGGGCATCAGTGGTTCTTCTGCTCAGGGATAGTTTGGGGGTGTCTGTAATCGTGATTTAACCATCTGGTAAACTATTTCTTTGTCAGAGTGTGGGGCATCAGTGGTTCTTCTGTTCAGGGATAGTTTGGGGGTGTCTGTAATGGTGATCTAACCATCTGGTTAACCATTTCTTTGTCAGAGTGTGGGGCATCAGTGGTCCTTCTGCTCAGGAATGGTTTGGAGGAGTCTGTAATGGTGATTTAACCTTATGATAAACCCTTTCCTTATCAGGGTGTGAGGTATCAGTGATCCCCCAGCTCAGGAAGAGTTTGAGGGGAAATCGAATTGTGATTTAGCTATTTGGTAAACACTTTCTTCATCAGGGAGGGGGCATTAGTGGTCCTGCAGCGCAGGAAGACTTTTGGGGAATCTGTAATGGTGATTTAACTATCTACTAGCCCTTTCTTTATCAGCAAGGGAGCATTTGTGGTCCTGCAACCGGGGAACGGTTTTAGGGAATCTGTAACATGGTTTTAACTATCTGGTAAGCCCTTTCTTTATTAGGGTGTGGGACATCATTGGTCCTTCAGATCAAGAAGGTTTTGGGGTAATCTGTAATAAAGATTTAATAATCCAGTAACACTTCAGTGTTTATCACTTGGCCAGTGCAGTAGGATATAGGACAGATAGCTCCAAAGGTCTAAGCTCCTTGTATATTACTCTGCCGTACAACCAATACATTTAGTAACTGGAGCCGCATTATTAAATCCAGAGCACAGTTAAATGGCACAAGTAGAGTGGTTGCCCCTAGCATCCTTTCAGGCTTCATCTTTTAAACAAATTGGGGGATCTGATTCAGTTCTGCTTCAGTTTTGGCAGATCTTTCATAGTTTTCAAAGTGCTACAACTCCACAAGTGGTTTTACTCTGTGTACTTTCCCTGCAAGTTCCCAATGGTAAACCATGTACATGGTGTTCCGTTGTACATTTCATATTGAAGATATGGTTAGTTTTTGTTCAAGCGTTTGCAGTGGAACTGTTCCATCAAACCTCTGTGGGTACTTTAAGGCACTGAAAGGCTTATATAACCTATAGGGGGTTAATGAGCTGTCATAACACACTGTGTCTACAGGCTCCTGGGACAGAAAGGCACCACCAGGGTCATAAAACAGGACATGCAGACCTGTGAACTTTACTGGACATCTAGTTCAGGCTTGGGGGACTTGTGGGGGTCCAGCTGTTGTGGAACTTAAAGTTCTAGCGTGTGCTGCAGACTCAGTGTTGGAACTTATAGTAATAGTTACATTATTTATTCAGTGAAAATATTTATTTGTACTATTTTATGCAGCGCTGACATATGTAGCATTTTACAGAAGACATATCCCAAAGGAGCTTTAGGTTTAACGCTCCCTCTACAGTAACACTAGAGGGAAACACACACACTCTAGGGCCATACTGCTGAAACTATTTTAACATACCAGTAAAGTTTTTGGATTGTCGGGAAATACATTGCACTCAGAAGGTCATGCAAACACAGGGAGTACATACAAACTCTATGCAATGTTTCCGGTTGAATCAAACTCAGGTGCTTGGTGGTGCAAGGGCAAAGTGTGTATAGTGTTCAGTGTTCCAGTTGGATAACCATAGGCTCCTAGTAAGTACAATATGTCTTAACGTCCATGGTGGTGCCACAACAGATGGGCAGCTAATGAAGATAATATTGCATTTTATGTCCCAGTTATGAGTAATGAGTGGATTGTATTAAACATTCCAGTGCAGTGTCTTTTAGGATTCTTCATTCATGACTTGGTGAAGAAGAGTATAATGTAGTTGCCTATAGCAGCCATTCAGAAATAGCTTTTCCTTGCTCGAAGCTGTCTGCTGCGGGTGACTGCTCATCCTATATTCCGATTATCTTATTAAAGAATGTTGTTTTGTCCTGGATTTTGCTCTCTATTATATACTGATATTTAAGTATGACAAAGCTAATGATAATATTGAAAATCTGTGCATCTGCAGAGTTTACATAGCAACTGTTATATAGCCTGGAAATCGGCTACCTAAATGATTTGGGGAAATGGGCTAACACCTTTTATGAATGATTTAGTGGCCATTTTGCTATTGAAGTGTTAATGGTGCTTGAAATAACATTTGAAGCAACCTTCAAAGCATGTGAGAAGTAGGGGTTTAGTCACATCATAAGTACTATGCTGTGTTGTAGGTGTAATAGTTATTGGTCTAGTTTGAAGTATTTGGGTGTGTGCATTTATTAATATCTTGGTGTTTAGTGAACTGAGTACTGTCTGTCGCCCTATGCCCAGTAGCTGCTGCTGTGTAACAGTCTGTCGCCCTGCCTGTCCTGCCCACTCATCAACCATCTGTCCACTTGTATAGTGGTTTGTCACTGCCGTCACCATTGAAATAGTTTTGGGAAGGACTACTTGTAAATGACCCCAAAGTGTCAAAAATAGCACTTATTCTTCCCTAAACTTAGGGGGGTAGCCACACAGACCAATAAAACAAAGTCAAGCAGAAGGTGTGGACATTGCTTGCATTCATCAGGTTGTTTGGGGTTAAGAGGCATTAATGGGTGTATTTATGCATTCAAAGATCCCTTTATTTCATTACATGCTGGAAAATATCTACATGACAGACAGCAATCATTCCCCTTTTAGTGGAGATAAGGGAACTGACTTTAAAAAGTTCTATGTGCTGCATCCTTTTGTTTTCTGAAGTCAAGAGAATATCTCAGCTGTTCCTGGGGGTGCATTAATTCAAAGAGAACCATCATATTCACTGAGGGATCAGTGTATTACAGGGGTAGGCAACCTTGGCACTCCAGCTGTGGAGGAACTACAATTTCCTTCATGCCTCTGGTAGTAATTAATGCCTGTGGCTGTCATAATCATGCAATGGCTCATATGGGACTTGTAGTTCCTCAACAGCTGGAATGCTGAGGTTGCCTACCCATGGTGTATTAAATATAGTTTTTTGGTAGTAGTTAATGCCTGTGGCTGTCATAATCTTGCAATGCCTCATGGGACTTGTAGTTCCTCAACAGCTGGAGTGCTGAGGTTGCCTACCCCTGGTGTATTAAATAGAGTTTTGTGGGGATTCATTGATTAGTACTCTTTAACTATGGAACTACTAGTGACAGCATGCCCTTACAGCTTATACTCATTATATATTAATGGGAAGGTGAGATTACAGGTGCCTGGACCACCCCTCTAGACGGGCTGATAGGGATGAGCTCAGGTTCAGATCGGGTTCAATCCCCGCTCAGGGAGAGAGTATCTATATGTGGGTTTTGTACAATTTAAAAACTTTTCCTGTCTGTAGAATTGTCTGTAGAATCTGTCTGTAGAGTCAGGCTAATATATATATTTTTTTTATATTAAAAGGTGATGTGCAAATCACATTAACCATCAGCTGCACATGTGAATGAATTGAAGAATTGTAAACTGAGATCCGCTCTGTTGCGGATGAATTTGAACATCATTTTTGCTGCCTGCGCTGCTTTGTCAAACGTGGCAAAGTGTAATTAATTAATTCCATGTATTCAATAATCCAGGGGTGGACAAATGAATATTGAATTCAGGAGCTGGTCTGTTCCGTCCAGGCGCCGGCAGGATTTTTCTAGGAGCTTCACTGACAACTAGAGAAAACCTCAGAAGTTGGGCGCCAGCTGTCATTTTTGAGGAACTTTGGCGACCTGGCTCCTGGGGTTTCTCCAGCCCTGCATTAGTCTCTAGTTCTCTGAAATGAAAGATTCTCCGGATCACATTCTGTTATTCACATTCATCTATTTACGTTTTAAATCATCTGTTTGGCTTATTTACTAAAGGAGTGATTCTAACCCCCTAGTTTATGTTTAATTTATACGGCCATCCGGCTGTGATAGATATGTCAGTGAATCTGATTTTTGCATTGAACGTGGGCTTCCCTGCAAATGGGTTGTTATTACATTCATTTCTATATATGTAAATGAGCAAACTTTGTCTTGCTTCAGATCCACACATGCATAGATCAGTGCTATCCAGGCTGAATCTGACATGTATGATGCCATCTGTCACTAGCATTACCCCACAGGTTTAGTGTTTTTTATTTTAGTATGTGTCGATTCTGCCAGTAGATCCATTATTTCACTACTTCCTGTAATAGGGTGACAACGCTGTTCGTCCTGCAGGGAAATCACAGCAGCGTTGTCTCCACATGGACAGTGTAGTCTTAGATGAACATGTAGATTTAATTGAACTTTAAGTAAATGACAGATTAAAGCCCAACACCAGCTAAAACCTTTTTAAGAAGTTACAGCAACAGTTTTCTTTCGGTATAAATGTTTGACCCAAACGACTAAAAGCTGATCATTGTATCGTGTACTGTTATATGGCTTGTCCTAACCACTTACCTGTCACTGGACAGCTTGGCTTGTTAAGTCCCTGTTCACACCTGTGCGTCTGGATTTTTAATGTGTTTTTGCCGTGCATGTTTTATGTGTTTATTTTTGTTTTGGCCAATGAAGGTAAAATAAAGGACGGGTTGAGGCCAGGGACATAAAGCGCTGTGTAAATTGTCGGCGCTATATAAACACCTGTATTAAAAATGCATCTTACATGCATTTCTTCATGCTCTCCTGTTGAAGTCTATGGGGCTAAATACGCACTATGTGGCAGCAAAAGAAGCACCCGCACCTTTCCATACCTTTCCATAGCTGTGAACGGACACCATAGAGTATAATGTGATTTGCATTGTAGTGCATTGTAGAGTGACAGCAGGCACACAACAAATTGCACTAGCGTGAACGGGGGCTGAAGGGAGTGGGAAAAATAACAGATCTATTGGCAGGATCAACAGATGTAAAACTGTTATGGGGGACTGCTATGATAATGGCATTGACATATTGCATTATATGTAATTTTTGCACATTAAACCTGCCTGACCGTCCATGTTCTTATTTATTTATTACAGTTATTTATATAGCGCTGACAATTTATTTAGCGCTTTACATATTGCACATTTACATCAGTCCCCGCCCTCAAGAAGCTTACAATCTATGGTCCCTATCTCACATGCATACATATGAGGGCCGATGTAAAAAGGAGCCAATTAACCTTCCAGCATGTCTTTGCAGTATGGGAGGAAACCGGAGTACCCGGAGGAAACCCACGCACACACAGGGAGAACATGCAAACTCCTTGCATATAGTGACCTGACCAGGATTTGAATTGGTGACCCGCAGTGCTACAAGGCAGAAGTGCTTTGGTATTGTTGATGTCAATTCAGAGATCAGTCAGTAAACTGGAATCCATCACCGATAAAGAGCTGCTGCCTATAGAGGCTTTCTACATGATCTAACATAAACCTTCTTTACCTTTACACAATAACATTGTTTTCATGTAGTAAGTCCGCTTTGTTTCCTCCGCTCAGGTCTGCTGAGAGCTCCCCTCTCGCCCCGTCCTCTCTGTAACAACGTCTCAGTTTCACTTTGAAACCTTTATTTTGTCAAAGTTCCATTTGTTTCTAAATAAACAAGAGGAAAAAAAAAAGAATAGATTATACAGATCTGAAGGAGCAAATCTTCCAAGTCTGAGAATAATTATCCTTTATTATTTAGGGAGTGTATATAATCCTAAATGCAAAGAAAAAAAAAAAAAAAAGAAGGTTGATTTGTGCTTAAAAGCAAATCTCTGGTTTTGATTAAGCCTCAGTGCTTGCGTATGGGATCATATAGTGTACCATGCGGGAACGTAACAGCTAGACAACAATAATAATGACTGCGTCCTGGTTTCTTTGCCTTGTTTGGGTACAATCTAGCTCTGGGACACAATGCAATCATAACTAACATATATCGGTTGATTATAGCGGGGTGGCTGCTGGTTGTGGCTCTGATTGTGGATGGCGTGCATTGGGTATGTCAGGGTCAACGGGGGAAGGGGAACTGTCATTTGCATTATAGCCTGCGCTTATAATGCCAGCAGTGTATTTTTTTATTACGTTTTGCACTCAGGTCGATACTCATAAGGGAATCATAAATCCGCAGCTACACAAAACTCCTTTGGTTGTCTGGGACGGTGTGAGTGAGCTCACTTGCTCAGCGCACGTCCATTATAATACGGGAGCATTGTGCTTGGGGGTCAGGTTATGTCTTGGTAGACATTGGCTAAACCCTTTTCTTATTACGGCAATTACGATTTATAGAGCACCAGTATATTCCTAAACAATTTCCAATTTGGTGAAATCACAGAATAAACAGGCAAGGATTAACGGAACGGACAGACCGAGACAGAATTTGGGAGGGCTCTGCCTGCAATAACTTAGAATCATTGAAAATCAGGCATGGTGACCAATAGTGGGTCAGCTCGGAGCCTGAATAGACGTTTGTTAGACCTGGGGTAATGAAACAATTGCTATATCACCAGAATGCCATGGCAGGCATCTCGCAAGGTGCTGTGATATGTAAATTTCAGCCAAATGTCCAATACCCCTTCCCCTCCCCCTCCCATAGCCTGTGCCTCACATTTGGCCAGGGAGGTTGTCTGTCAAAGTGATGGGTCTTTAGGGAAGTGTTGGAGGGAGATGGCCGAGCATCCTAATTGATAATTATACATTTTGTTATCCTTTAAACAATAGATTAGATGCAATGGCCTCAGTAGGCCTCTGACTGCCGGAACACAAGCTGTGAGTGCTGCTAACTGCAGTGTATGGCCAACTTTACCCGGCATGGAAGCTGCAGCACTGCAATTTGATCACCAGACTGCTTCCAGGGAAGATGTGAGAGTTGCAGTGAAATTGAGTAGACGTTTTATTGCCTTGTCACTCTATGTGGTGGGGAATGCCTCCTTCAACTGGTGTTTAGAGGTGCAAGCTTCAAGACTGTCATCCATATAACTCCTTCAGTACCTAATCAGCTGTTGACCCAGAAGTGTGCATGTAGTGAGACCTAGACTCCTGATCCCCATAACTTATCCAGGTCAGTAACTCACTATGGGGTTCATTACTATGCAGAGCGGATTTTGTTCGCATGGCGATAATGCCCCTGGATGGCGCTAAGGAGTATAGAAATTCCTCATCAGCGCCATCTAGGGGCACTAGTGCCATGTGACCGGCATCAGCCAGGTGGAACTTTTATAAATGAACCCCTAAGTATTGACACAAGGGTAAGTGAAACAGCCTTCAAACATGCACCTTAAAAGGAGAACTCCAGGTAAACATTTAATTAACCCTTGCAGTGGGGCTGCCCCTGTGTTGCAAGGGTTAACCGCTCATTTGTGCTTAGGGTCAAAAACAACAAAGTTATAATTACTTCATCCTCCGAGCCGGCCGGCTGCGATAGCACTCCCTCCTGCCTGTCTCCTCCCTCACTGCAGTTATGGCACATCCCTTGGCGTCAACACGTCCTATACACTGTAAGAGAGGCACCAGGGACCTGGCTCTGAGGATCGAGTGAGTATAATAGTTATTTTTGACCCTAGGCAAAAATGAGCCCTTAACCCTTGCAGTGCGGGGGTAGCCCCACTGCAAGGGTTAATACACGTTTTACTGGGAATTCTGCTTTAACTGCCCCTCTGTACAAGTGTATGTTAACCTCCAGCTATAATGAACACACCTCCAGCACCTCAATGTGCACATACAGAAGCTGACAGTGACAACGCAACTACACTACAGCAGCACTCCACAACGCACATACGCTGAACTGCGTTGCTGAAAGTGCAGCAAATAGCACATAGTAAAAGGCACATTTCACTGCACATTACTGCAATACACAAGTGTGCAGCCATCCTTTAATTATACCTGACTTGAGAAGTATATGGATATATGGAGGCTGCCATTGTGTCCTTCTCAAAATGCTATTTGATGGGCTGTATGACTTTAGTACTTCTAAGTCCGAAACCAAGAACATGCATGCAGTAAATCATTGTCAGAGAGAATCCGAAATCCTTTTGTCTATTCTTATTTCAGGTATTGAAACCAAAACATCCTAATGGCAGCCAGTCAGCTAGCATTTTCAGAAGGAGATGCTTTAAAACTATTGGGGGGTGCAGCTCCCATATTTTCTGTGCTGCGTGCAGAGTCAGATGCAGGTGTGCAGTGCAGGTACCTGCTTATACCTATGGATAGTTTTACAAATGTCCCGGAAATCCTAAATCAGGGATGTAAACCCGAACTGAATGACCCTAAAGCACCTTGTATAGGAATTGCCTTTTTTTTAAGGGAGTTGTAAAGTCCCAGCATACACTATCCTGTTATAACCTCAGCATTGTAATAGGAATACATACTGGAGTTGTTTTTGATAATGCAATCAAAGCTTACTTGAAAAAATCCCTTTTATGTGCTGAGTGCCGCCTTCCATCTGCCCATCACTTTCATCAACTTCCTGGATTCCCAGCGTGCTTTGCGTCTCTTTTCCCTGCTGCTTGATGTGATGCAATCTCCATTTCTTAAGACTACATATCCCATCATGCATTTCCGCCAGCAAAAAATGATAATGTTACATTGTTCAAACGTTGTGCTGTAGTTCAGACAGCAGGCTCTGTAGGAGTGGTGATACAAGTGCATATTCACAGGGCTGAGTGAAATTGTGTCACGGAGGAAGTACGTCCTATGGGCATCTTCAATAAGTAAGTTTACAAATTTCTAGATGTATACGGTTATTAGGAGTGGGGTAGAACTTATGGAAATTCAATATAGAAATACAGATTCATATTTTGTTTCTGACCACAGATACCCTTTAATAAAATACTTGTTACAATTTCATCTCAGTGCTGCTTATATGACAACAGTGGATCATGCCTGCATAATGTAAGTTTAAATGGCCACTTGTGGTCCTGAGCTCTTGCGACAATGCAGGAGCACAACTGGGAGACAGAGTGTTGTCACCCTCTAACAAGGAGCCTCATGGCCGCATTACCAGATATTATGTGATTTATATAGTGCCAACATTGTGCACACTATTCGTTTATATCAGTCCCTGCTCTGTAGGAATTTACAATCTAAGATCCCTACCATACATACTAGGGGGAATTTAAACAGGCGCCAATCAACCTACTAAAATGTCTATGGAATGTGGGAGGAAACCCATCAAAGCACAAGGACAAACTCCATGCAGAGAGTGTCCTGACCAGGATTTATAGCCCAGAAGAACCCCAATGCTGCAAGACAGAGACGCTAACCACTGAGCTGACCAAGATGCTTTCAGCTAAGCTCAGCGAAAAAGCCAAGCACATGTGTCCACTGTGGAAGCAAGCAATGCTCATGCAGTTCAGGAAATGCTAAAACCCTATGCTGGGGCAGACACTCAAAAGGCCAGTTAGGTAGGACAGTGTATGAAACTCATGTTCATGTAGCCTGAATCAGGGAGATTTGGTACTTAAAGTGTATGTAAACCATAATCAGGAACTTCTCATGCGCGCTCCCTTTTGGTCTGTAAAATGTATAATTGAAAGCGTTTCCTGATATCAGTTCGATAAGTGCAGAGAAAATACCTGTTGGCTCTGCCAGAGCTTGTAACTACTTGTGGATTCTCAAGCTTGTACCAGCCAAGCACAGGTTACCTCTGTGAACTTCAAAACAGTTACAGGTGAAACTCGAATAATTAGAATATCGTGCAAAGTTCATTTATTTCACTAATGCAACTTAAAAGGTGAAACTAATATATGAGATAGACTCAGTACATGCAAAGCAAGATAGTTCAAGCCGTGATTTGTCATAATTGTGATGATTATGGCTTACAGCTCATGAAAACCCCAAGAACCCCAAATCCACAACCTCAAAAAAGTAGATTATTACATGCAATCAATAAAACAAGGATTGTACATAGAACAATATCGGACCTCTGAAAAGTACAAGCATGCATATGTACTCAGTACTTGGTTTGGGCCCCTTTTGCAGCACTTACTGCAATTACTTTGGCACGATATTCTAATTATTCGAGTTTCACCTGTATACTTACCTGCTCATCGTAGCCGTCTGGTTCTCAGACGGGTCCTTCCAGCCTCTCTCCCCCTCCGCTGCAGCAGTCTAAGGTCCAGGGAGTCATCACGCTCTATACACAGTACATAGGACGTGAGGATGCTGAGGGACATACCATCGGTGCATTGAATGAGGAGACAGGCAGGAGGGAGCGCTGTGACAGTCGGCTGCCTCTGAGGATTGGATGAGTATACGTTTTTTTTTTTAGCCTAGACAAAAACAAGCAGTTAACCCTTGCAGTGCGGAGGTAGCCCCGCAGCAAGGGTTAATAGAATTTGTGCCTTGAGTTCTGATTTAAGGACTGGTAAGCAGCAATATAATATTTTTGTTCTTGGATTTAGACACTTTAATATCAAACATCTGAAGATTTGACCAGAACCTTGAAATAGTCATTCATTTTGGAGGGTAGGAGGGATGCAGGAATGATAACTGGGAACGGAGTTTTCCTTTAGGAACCACACTTTGTTTTATTGGATCCCTATGTCAGTGTGTGTCTATGTGTAGTCACTGTATACTCTGCTGGGTTAGACCTCACACAGACTCTTCGCTCTCAGTTTCTTATGCTTTCTAAACTTTTTACTTTCAAAAACAAAATAAGCAGCAGCCTTGTTTATTATTTCACATTAGTGATTCATTTTGTTGTTATGTTTCTCTGCCACGAGATGGCCAGAAAAGTTGTTTTTCAAACGCTGCGAGAGTGGAAGCGGCGCTGCCGGAGTTCCTTTGTAGGGTGCAGTCATCCCGTGGCTGCTTTTTGTTTGTAGTTTCTGTGACCTGAAAGCGAGTTATTATGGAACATCATTGTGGTAATTGTGTTGTGGTCCTGCACATGTAGTGTTTCCTTACTCTTTAATCAAGTCAATAAACCCAGGCTGCTTTGATGTTGTCACCGTCGTGCTACCGTTCCCCATTTGTTAATCCGGCAGACATCCAGTGTAGCTGTTACACCTCTTGTTTGCAATGTCTCAGCATCCCAGTCCGTCCTTTGATAGGTTAACTTAACAGCTTCTCTTTTAAGTCTCCCGGAATCAGAGGGTGTATCCCGTCTCCCACGATCATCCTCACTTTAATCTGTTTTGTTATTTTTGCATTGCCAAGACACCTCTTCATTACTGACACCGTCCGCTACCTTCCTAAAGTGAACCTGTAGTTTCCCTGTATTAAAAAGTATGTAGAGCCAAGGCCTCGTGCACACGGGTGTCTGGGGAGTCCTGTTGCATAAACCTGCAGATTCTTGCAGCAGGAATTAGGGTTGCCAGTTTACCACCTTTTCTTCAAGCAAAACCCAAACACCAGAGCTGCATGGCAATTTTTTTTTTTAAATATACAGGAGAGACAGCCAGGGGAGAGAGAGAGATGAGAGAGAGGATAGAAAGCCAGGAGAGAGGGTGAGGAGAGACAGCCAGGAGAGAGAGGAGAGACAGCCAGGAGTGAGAGAGAGGAAAGACAGCCAGGGGAGAGAGGAAAGACAGCCAGGAGAGAGAGAGAGAGGAGAGACAGCCAGGAGAGAGAGTGAGGAGAGACAGCCAGGAGAGAGAGTGAGGAGAGACAGCCAGGAGAGAGAGGAGAGACAGCCAGGAGAGAGAG